>NC_056588.1:14036063-14258563 GCF_018340385.1 Cyprinus carpio | reverse complement strand
GGCTAGTCAGTGACCAGGGTATAGCCTGATGAAGGGTCATCCTTGTCAGGGGGCTATTAACCAAGGAAAAAAGCGTGGACCCCATCACTTCTGATCCACAACTGGGCTGACAACACACCGCTGTGGACCGTCACTTCATATCTCAAACAGCTCAAATCACTGTAATGCCGATTCCATTTAAGGGTGTTTCTTCAACTATGAGAACCTTTTGGACATTTAGAAATTAAACTCTCTTAAAACACGCGTTTGATACTGACTAGTATATTAAATTGGTTTACTAACAATGTCCAACAGTGTATATATTGTACATGTATCACAGAAAATAACTAATAATTTTTTTACCCTGAACCATCATGAATAAATGTAATTTCCACCTCAAACTGCTATTCAATTTTGAGGTGGAAATGACATTTTTAAGCATTTTTAGAATAAAGTAACTCACTCTCTTAAATAGCTAGACATTTATGTATCCTAAATACAATTAAATAGTATTTTCATAATTTTTGTAAAAATCTGAAATGCCGCAATAAAAATATTCTTCTCACGAGTGATATTAACAGTACCTTGAATTTTCTTTGTCTTATATTTAAGCTGAAGCATGCTCTTAACTGACACCATTGTAAAGTGCACTTAACTTTTGATAAAAACTATTATTTTAAAATAACATAATAACTAATTGTTATAATAACAAACAATAGTCTAAAAATAAAACATATTAACATAATGCAAAGGAAACATTGCTATATATTATATATCTTATTATAATGCAAAGGAAACAAAAAAAGGGCTTCTCATAATAATAAAAAAAAAACTTAAAATGTTTTAAGTTTATTTCACTCTTTTTAGATTATCTTAAAAAATATATAATTTTTGGGATATTTGTTCATAATTTAAGACTTCAGTGTTGCAAAAAAAGGACCTTAAAAGAGCTCAAAAAAAAGGACCTAGATTCAAATGTTAGAGGCAAAGTTCATTAGTTATGTATCTAAGCATGTCTGAAGCCTCTGTAATCCTTCCTGCATCACTTCCTTTTATCTCCACAATTGAGATAAATCACCAAGCACTGCTTTCAGGTAAAAACACGTTAATCTGGGAAATAACACATCTCAAGGTGTGGGTCCTATGAGGGGTGGGATGAACAAATGAATGGAGAAGAAAGGAAAAAGAGAACAGGTATAATTAAATCACAAGATGCACTTGGAAATTACCATATCCATCATTATCTTCATGTGAGTCAATGCAAAGGAAAAAAGTTAGGGGCTTGGGAGATTTATTTAAAAAAACGTATTACTCATTGGTAACCGTCAAAGGTAGGCAAACGTGGAACATTTATCAAGCCACAGACAAATGGCACTGGGTTACTAGTTAGACAGTGTAATAAGTGCCATCTAATTTCCTTTTTAGAATCAATTTATATTTCTAAGCTTGGGATTGTCATCAAGGGACAAAGCTTTTCCTGTGAGGAATTAGAGATGTGAAACATTTTCATTTCATAGGAAAATATATGAAAATTAACAGTGTAATGCTGTATGTTTAAACATTTTTTTTTGTTTGTTTTACTTATTTATTTATTTTACAAATCTATTATTTAGATTTATTATTATTATTATTATATTACTAGCGTTTATTATTCTTTACGGATATATTTACCTCAGATGGATCTATAATAAAATGTAAAAAAAAATAAAAAATAAAATGTTATATACAGTATGTAATAAAAAATGCAGAGAAAATAAGACAGAGATACGTATTCCAATTGCAGTATGCATAAATGTAATATCCGAATCAAACCCATCGAGAGTGCCATCATCTTAACGTGTCTAATTCTCACGGGAACGTCAGTGCCTCTGGCGTCTGGGTCTCTGTGTGACCTGGGTTAAATGGAGGGCATCTTTTGGAGTATATTACTCTCTTAGAAGTCTAATGCATTTTGATTAATCAAAAACAGCTCTGCAGTCACAATCTTCAGAGAAGGATTTAAATAAATATATAAGCAAACAAAATAATTAGACAAGCAAAACGTACCCTGCACCCCCAGTGATAGAGGAATAGATGTGCTTCTTGAAAATGAGGTGGGAGAGAATGAGCGAGTTCTTCCAGATAACTCATCCAAATAGTGTTGAGAATAATCCATTCAAAGCAGAAATGCTGTGCGTACGTTGCATGAGCTAGTGACATTAATTACAGACACGGAAGCAGCTTTGCTAAGGGTTAATGAGCCATGATCTAAGAATGCCATGATCAGAATTGTAGTTGGTTGCTGCTACATGCCTGTTCATATGAAAACTAAAGTGAAAAATAAAAAAAAAGTAATAGGGACTTTATTTTTTTTTGTTATTTTGAGTTTATATCTCAGTAAATACATGAAAAAATAGATTAAAAAAAAAAACACAGTAAATATATGTATCAAAATATGAACTGATGTATTCTTTCACTATATGATTTTATATTTCACAAAATATAGAAATAAAGTCTTATTATATATGTGTATTTATTGTGCATTTACCATGCAAAAGTTTGGGGTATGTGGTTTTTTGTTTTTGTTTTGTTTTTTAACAAAATCTCTTATTATTGTGCATTTATTTCATTATTTGAATATTGTGACATATTATTGCATTTATTTAAAATGACTGTTCTATTTTAATATATGTTGAAATGTAATATACTGTAGTCTTGAATTTTCACCAGGCAGTATTTACTCCAGTATTCAGTGTCACAAGAAATAATTTTAATATGTAAATAAATCATTCTAATATGCTGATTTGGTGCTCAAGAAACGTGTATTATTATTATCAATGTTGAAAACAGTTCTACTGTTTAATATTTTTCTGGAAACGATGAAACCTGGAAACCACTTTTTTCTTCATTCTTTGATGAATAGAAAGAACAGCATCAAAAGATCAGCATTTATTTCAAGAAGAATTCCTTTGTAATATATTATATAAATAAATATATATATATATATATATAATAGTACTGACCCCAAACTTTTGAAGAGTAGTGTATGTAATGCAGTGGTAAAGCTCTTCTGGGTAGGGAATCACCTCTGAGGCTGAGGGTTTGCCTCCAGTTTAGCTATGGATCAGTGATAATCCTTAATATGGTGTCCTCTGCCACATCAATTATGTTGATCATAAGCACGCTAGTTATGCTGAGTCTTCATTACTGTCAGACGGTGTGAGCACCAGCCTCAGTCCTTTACAGTATAAATCAAGACATATTGGGCTACTTTCCAAAAGAATCATAGAGAAGCATGCACCATGTCTTTTAACTTGTGACGTTTTACGGAATGGCATAGATATGGTGAACCTAGACCAGGAAACTGATGTATCTGATGTATTCTGGGAATTACCTGATAAATTCAGTTCCCTCTGAAAAAAAGTCACAATTTTTATGTCATATAGATAACAATTAAAACGCAGAGCGGAACTGAGCTGCCACATCTAGTATCAGCCAAGCATACATGAGCGGTGTCAGCAGTAGGGGCTCTCTTATTTATTTAATTCCGGAGGAGGTATTTCCGGGCAATTGCGCTGGATGCAGAGGGTAGTGCCTGCCTGTAAGAGCCAATAAAGAACTCTCATCCATGAACGGCCTTCAGCAGAGACACAGTCAATTACCTAATGTGAGGACTTTGAGGGGGGAGAAAGCCTTTTCTCCTCATTTACTTGTGGGTATTTATTAAATTGCTGTCAAATTTGACAAATTTGCGACGCTCAACATTGAGGTTGTTTTGGTGGGGGTGCGTGGGTTCAGAATGAACACCAGTTCCCCTCCCACTACCATAACAGACCCCATATCCCTCTTCCCAAATCATGCCAGCCCACAAAATGCGTTTTGGCAGTTCTACATGTGCATGCTAGCGAAACGTGTACCTTTTTCCCCTTGAGGTACTCCTTGTGCTCCTCTCGGAAGTGCTTGGTCCCATATGCCACCTGCTCAAAGGGGGTGGAAGTGTGCATCAGGCCCTCGTACTGCTTATTTCAGCTTGTGTTTGAAAATGGAAGAAAACTGTGTAAAGAAAAACAGAAACAGGAATCAAGATTTTTATTTATAAATTTTTTGGTGAAATAAATCTCTTATTCTCACAAAGGTTGCATTTATTTGAGCATAAATACAGTAAAATCAGTAATATTGTAAAGAAATACTGAAAATAACTGTTTTCTATTTCAGTATATTTTAATATGTAATTTATTCCTGCAGCAAAGCTGACTTTTTAGCAGCCATTAATCCAGTCTTCAGTGTCATATGGTCTTTCAGAAATCATTCTAATATGCTGATTTGCTGCTCAAGCAACATTTCTTCTTATCATCAGTTGAAAATGGTTGTGATGTTTAATATTTATGTGGAAACTGTGTTTTCAGGATTCTTTGAATAAAAAGTTCAGAAGAACAGCATTTATTTAAATTAGAAAATCTTTTGTCACATTAGAAATTTTGATAAATTTAATGTGACTTTTCCAAAATTAGTTGTATTATTCTTAAAGGGATACTCCACCCCAAAATGAACCGTCTCTATGGTCTCCTCTGTGACACAGAAGAGCATACGCAGCATACGGTGATATATAGAGACACAGAGGAGACAGTTGACAAAGAAATTGTTGAATAAAGTCTTTATTTTTGTTTTCTTTGCTTACAAAAAGTCTTCCCGTCGCTTCATATAACCCAGATTGGACGTCATATGGCAGATGGAGTATTCTGATGACGACTTTCATACCTTTTATGGACCTTGACACTGCTACTTACTTGGCAGTCTATGGGACAGTCACAGGCCTCCCGGTTTTCATCCAAAATATATTAAATTGTGTTCCGAAGACGAACTGAGCTTTTATGGGTTTGGAATGACATGGGGGTAAGTGATTAATGACAAAATTTTCATTTTGGGGTGGAGTATCCCTTTAATGAGTGGAAAAGAGCATAATCTCAGTGTCGGCTCAATTAGTGGCCTCTGGTCTTGGCTAGCGTGCCTGCTAAGAACTAATGCTCTGCTATTTTCACATAGCACATGGTACTTATACTCTCAGGCACTTTTCATTCTAGTCCAGATCATTTCCAAACACAAATCTCTTCTTAATCGTTCTGATGTCTTGTGGTTGTTTTTGCACATGCTGCGTGTTTGCTGGGCACACGTTCAGTGCAGATAGCAGTTATTTAGGAAAAATGCCAGATGTTAATTACAGTGAGGTTGATTTTGTAAATTGTACCCAAGACACTTTGCCTGGAGGAAGATTTATCCAGTGTAGTACAAGAGGTGTCTGCACGAGGCTGGGTAAATGTCCACTGGGCATTGGCTTGGCTTGTCACAAAACAAACAAACAAACAAACAAACAAACAAAAACAACAAACAAACAAACAACCAACAACCTTGGCACTTTCTATGAACACAGTCTGCAAAGAAAGGTTTTTTATTCCCAATGTTGGTTGTTTTTGTTCCCTTTTATGATGATGAAACCATAGGTACAGGTGAAGCTCTGTCCTCTTTAATGAAATCAAAACAGACAAATATGGAAAATGTAACCATAATCGCTCCACCTGGAAAAGCAAAAGTTGCACAAATACAGTGCAAAACTGGGAGAGTGAATAAAACAGATGGTATCGTTAGATCAAAGACTTTGTCTCATATTTTTGCATTGATGCTTTCTGAAACATCTGTTTATGAAAAAAAATAAGAGGGGCTGTGCCAACTGAACAGAAACTTTCTGGCAAAACTGGAGTTTGTTTGACACTCTCTTTAGTCATTTCCTTAAAGAAACATCCTGAACAAGATCATTATTTATTAGGCTCTCTTGTCACCTAAGTACCACATAAGCAATAATGATTGGTAAAGCGTTGATGGCACAAAGCAGAAAAAGGGGGTGACATCAAGCACCGCACTGGCCCTTTAAATAATGGCCCAATCTCCCACAGACCTCCTTATCCACTAGAGACACCAGCCTCCCTACAAGACAGATTACAGTGCAACCATGCTAATGTGCACATGGGACGGACATCACAGAGCAAAAATTAATGCGGCCCCAATGTCCCAGAATACACAACGCTTCTGCTGCTTGCCGGCTGTTTCACTTACTGCTTTCATTGCCACTGAATTGCATTTTAATAGGGTAGTTTTTATTCATTGAAAGCCATTATGGAAAGTTTGACTTCTCACAGGGGATCTTTTGGCAGTGTAGACCAATGCCCAGTGACAACATCCTAGGAGGCCACCAAAACAGAAAAAGGGGGAGTGTAAAAGGAAGTAGAGAGAAAGTAAAGAGAAATATGTAGAGACGTACTGTCACGTACATATAATATCTTTCCCTTGCACATTTGTAAGCCAACCTGCTGGGTAACACTGGCTTTAAACAGAACAAAATTAAAGACTGATAATAATAATAATAATAATAATAATAATAATATCAAATAAGTAATAAAATTATAAATTAAAGAAAGATATAGCTTATATAAATAATTCCTTAGATATTATTAAACTTTATTTTATTTACTTATTATTTTTATTATTATTATTATTATTATTATTTTAAATCATTCATTTTAATTGTTTGTGCAAACTAATTTAGTGTGGTTGATTCATTAATATAAACACGTGTTATATATATATATATAAACACTTCACAGTCCAAGTACTTAATTCCCTGTCAAACTATAAGCCAACTAGTTTAGCTCACTATGGAGCTGTTTGTTTTTCTAAATAATGGTAATCCATCCCAGCATTATTTGCATCAGAGGCGAGAGGAGACATTACTAGGACTGAAATTAAGCTGGTGGTGAAAAAAAAAAGAAAAGAAAAAAAGAGGATAGAATAGCAACATTTTGGTAGCTCTCTGAAACATTCTGGAGAAATTAGCAGGAAACGAGAGTGGGATCCTGGATCAAAAAGACTCTAATCACGCTTCGCCATGCCCTGCAGACACCGATTACACAGTAACCACCTCTCCTATTACTGCCTGTTTGGGGTATTCTGTGAAAATGGTTATATAAAATACACTTTAAAAATTTAGAAAAAAAAAAGAAAAAAAAAAAATAAACATGATTAAAAAACATTGCACACTGAGCTTGTAATTGTATTAAACGGAAGGGTTTTAAAACAGAGATGTCACTGTTCAAATATCGTTGTGAAAAAATGCTATGGTAATCCACTGCAATAATTATATAGCAGAGAAGACAGCAAATAATGTCTCAGCAATGATGAAATAGTGTAGGCCTATATTAACATATTTAGCAACTAACCCCAACTGAGATCTTAGCATCTACTCTGAACTTTGAGAAAGTAAAGTGTGGGGCTTCTCTTGTTATTTGATTAATGTGCATCTAGACAATGTCACATATAGAGACCAAGCACTCAACAATTTACAGAAATCTACTTGGAAACATAATTCTACATTCATATTAACTTCTGAAGTGTCCTCAAAATGTATTTGAACAGTTAATTTCACCAAACAATAAAAATGAACTCTAACCATACTTGATAATGCAGTGTACATGATAAGATAAGATATATATTTGGACATATATGCAGTGCCATTTATACATTTTTAAATTAAAGGCATCTTAAAGGCATACTTCACCCAAAAAAAAAAAAAGTCATTATTTACTCACCTTCATGATGTTTCAAACTTGAATGACTTTCTTTTTTCTGTGGAACACAAATGATATTGATATTTTGATATCAATATCAATACATGTACATACAAATACATGATATTTTGAAGAATATTTAAACAGTTTTTCTCCATATAATGAAAGTCAGTATTGTTTAGGACATCATTGACTTTAATAGTAAAAACAAACAAACCAAAAAAAAAGAAAAAACCTTTCAATAAAACTCTTTTGTGTTCTGCAGAAGACAGACATATAGGACTGAAATGACATGAGGCTGTGTAAATGATGACTGAATTAAATTTTTTCCCTTTAAGTCCCACTTAAAAATGTATGAATGTCATTGCATAAGTGTCCAAATACTTTTTTAATCATATTGAGAACTTGTACAGTGAATTTACACTTCATTATTAAGTACTGCTAAAGAATATGTTCCATTGATTGTATTCAGCTCCAAATCAATACATACATGCGTTTCACACAATCTCTAGTGCAGGGATGTGTACATGTGAGCGCTTGTGGGTGTGTGTAACATACGTCTGGTCGATGATGCGAGTCCTCCACTCCTGCCATTTGAGCTCCTCTCTGGCCTCCTCCAGGGCAGTGATGGATGAAATGACGTGCAGGCTTGGCTCCAGGGGCCGATGCCGCTGCTGCTGCACCTCTAGAGCTGGGCGAAAGGGCCCCTGACAGGTACGGGGGATAAGGTAAATGTTTTATTGCCCAGACCCGCCCGCCTCGTTATTGATGAGGCCCCTGTGGATGGCCAGCTGGACCCACGAAAGCCCCAGTCTTTTCATCTAAGACATTAACACACCTGAACAGTGCTGATAATGATACCTTGACCATATAGTGAAGGCCCTGAAGAGGCAGAGGTGGTAGAGACTTCAAGTAAATGCACTAAAATTCGCTATTAAATCTACATGCTAATATAGAAAAGCTCTCCTGTAATGTTTTTAAGGAACTTTTTTTTCCTATAAATTTAAAAAAGTGTACTGTTTATTGATCTCAAAAACGTATTTATTTGAATCAATCATTAAACTGAACTGAAAAAAAAAAAAAAAATTCTCAATCTGGACAATTATGGCTCTTATTCGTGAAATTACATTAACATCAAATACAAAAAATGGTGTACATAATACATATATTACATTTACATTTATGCATTTAGCAGACACATTTATCCAAAGCGACTTACAGTGCATTCAGGCTATACTTTATTTTTTTAATTTTTTTTTGTATCAGTATGTTTGTTCCCTGGGAATTGAACCCACAACCTTTAGCACTGCTAACGCAATGCTCTGTCTCTGTGCTTCAGTAACACACCATATTCACAATTACTACAATTCATGAATATTATTCAACAATAATAACTGATTTTTAATAACTGATTGATGTTCACAGTCGCTTAACATCACATTACATTGTAATTATGATTTTAAATTTATGCTTACACATACTTTCTAAATAAAGTCTGACTTGACTTCATAACCGCGTCACCAAATCACGTTTTCCACTATTATAGATAGATAAAAAGTACCACCTTTACATTTTACCATAAATGGAAATACCATGGCATATGAACATGGTAATTAAATAATACCATGGTACCTGTCCAAAATAAATGGCGTTACCATGTTATGCCATTCATTTCGGACAGGCCTCATTTATTTTCACAAGCCTCAGTTATTTTCAATATACTTACCTGACATCACACACAAGCGTTCAGATGTGTTTAGTTGCCCAAATCGAAAGTTTTCCTTAGATATGTTGTTTTGAACTGGTGCAAACACACTTGGCTTCACATGCATAACTTATTGTTTTGGTTGCTCTTAGTTTAAATGTGACCTTCAGACATTGCTGCTTTTAATTCATGCTGGCGCAACTTTCTCTGCCCTTGATACTATCAAGACCAGATCAGCACCTGGCACTGACCAATTCCCTTACTTCCCCTAACAATACACATAATCAATCTATCATTCGCAGATGCTTATCACACAGGGAGAGATGCTCCACCTCAGACCACAAATAATTGGGAGAGAGAGAGAATTGGCATGAGGGAAGGGGAGGAGAGAGAGATCGGATTTGAGGGCTGAGGGTAAGTGTTTAGTCTGGGGTCTTTGTAAGGGCAAAATGTAGATAAATAATGCATCTTTATCTACTGCATATTGTGTAAAAGATGTGGCAGTTTTTTTATGAATTCCCAATAACTGGGGCCAGCTAGACGAAAAAAAAAACGAGCCCATGGAGAAGAACTCGGTTACTAATAAAAAGAAATGACTCATGCTTCATTTCTGCTCACTTATGTTTTACATTAATAGAAACCAATAATAAGAACCAGTTACCATAAAAGTCATGGACTGTAAATAACATGAATGACAAATACGTATCATCAAATCTCCCTCACAGCTGGACAAGATGACATGCTAGATTTGGAAGTTCTTAAAGATATTCTTTATCGGGGCACCTTTACATGTTGCGGTATTCCCTTGCTGAGAGTCCCTTAATGGGATCCATGGAATAAAGGGGCTTGGGTTGACAGGCGTGCTTATCACCATTTATCTGGCCGTCTAAATGCTTTGGTGGTATCCAAGTGAGAATGGAGGCACGTCTAATGATATTATTCCATTTTTACGGCAAGTTATTCAAAATGATCTCATGGTGGCAATAAATCCTGGCTTTAATCATAGTTATCTCAAGATCTCTTTTGTTAATTGTCACCACACTCTGTCATCTTTTTGAGACCATTTCATTGGTAGAGTCTAGAGGGACATCAACAAATGCTTTGAGTTGATAAAATATCCCAGTAATGGGTGACCCATGTTGATCTAAACCTATATGACCAAGAAGGTTTTTGTAGAATGTCCTTAAGATAATAGGACACTGGAGCTATCAAGCCTCAAACAAGACAAAAAAGTGCAATGAAAGTATCATAAAAGTGGTCCATAAAACTTGTGCACTATATTTCAAGTCTTATGAAGTCATGAAAATTGAGCTTGAAGAATCAGTTAAGTCTGATTCATGAACAAATCTTTCCGAACAATTTTGTAACTATGGATCAACTGATAACACTGAAGAGATATTACTCATAAAAAACATTTGTTCATGAATAAGACATCGCTACTCACAGCAAGGACAGCTAGGACGGAAGTCAAGATTTTCAGTGAATAACAACAATTTTAGTCAATTTTTATTGTATGACTGTAGAAGTCTTGGAATAAAGCACATAAGTCATATGGACTGCTTTTTTGATGATTTTTTTTATCACTTCTGAAGCTTGAAAGTACTCTTGTGTTCCACTAAAGAAAGAGTGATATACATTTTTGGAATAACATGAGGATAAGTAAAAGATTACTTTTTTTTCCATTAACTATTATTTTAAGGAAATCTTGGGCAGTGTCTCACCTGTGGCTTTTTGTGAATGGGTGGTAGACGCTCCCTGTTTGGCATCAGGTTATTGAGATCAGGGGTTATATTGGGGTTCTTCCTCTCTTTAGGAGCCGATCGCACTAGAAGCGGTCTCACTTTTCTCAGTCTCAGCTCCGTCTCATCAGGTTCTGCTCTGAACGGTGAATTGAAAACACCTAGACACTAAGATAAGCAAACAAACATAACAATCCACCAGTTTGGATGAGCAAGGTGAACAAAACAATGTTATGCTTCTGTTGGCATAATGAAGAGAAAGTCTGTTTCTCTAAATGATTGCCCTTAAACCTTGCAGAGCACACCTCCAAAAACATCCTCATGCCCTCTTTAATAACTCATTTGCTAGCAATGGACTGGTAACAGCTTCCATTGTACCTCTCATCACAGGTATTCATGCAAAGCCTACAGCAATACACATTTAGCTCTCAGGAAAAGGAACCCACTTTATTCGGTCAACCACAGCAAAACAATTATACTTATCACCTCCCCTGAATGGACACACATCCATCACTCTGGCATGTGTCATGTCTGCTGGCGTAAATGTCTGCTAGCTAACTATGAGCTGTCTGGTCTTACTGTAGCACTTCGGTGGTTCTTGGTTTGGCCTGAGGAATAACAGCTAGTCTCTAATCAGATTTTTAAAGCTTTATTACTATATATGCTAATAACTTTAACAGTTAATATGCTTCAGTAAGGCTACTGTGCCGGTTTGGATAGTGTAGCTTTGGGTGTCACATGGTGGGAGGTACACCACAAACTCCCAACTTGCCTTGGACTTACAGGAAAAGAGCAATGATGTTGACCCTCGTACTGAGGAACTACATCTATGTCAGCACAGCCACTTTTGTCCAGCGGAATTTTCTCTGGTTAACGATGAACCATGGGAGACCCATCCATTTCACGGAGACAAGGTCAGACTGTGGGAACATAAGTTGCCCAGCGTAGAGACACAGAGAGTGAGAATGAGAAAAGCAGGGAGGGGGAGAGAGAGAGAGTGAGAAAACTCAGAAGAGAACCTTTCCTGCACTGACAAGCACTTAAGTCTGAGTTGGAGTTTTGTGGTTTAAATTATTTTTCTTTTTTTGGATGTGTTGTCAGTCATGCATAATGTGCACGGTCATATTCAATATATTTTCAACCTTTACATGCAGAAATCAAAATAAAATAAAATAAAATAGAATAGAATAGAATAGTTTGGGGTCAGTAAGATTTCTATACATTAAAGATCCCTGACAAAAAAAA
Organism: Cyprinus carpio; assembly: GCF_018340385.1. Taxonomy (NCBI): domain Eukaryota; kingdom Metazoa; phylum Chordata; class Actinopteri; order Cypriniformes; family Cyprinidae; genus Cyprinus; species Cyprinus carpio. The sequence goes on along the minus strand of NC_056588.1, from coordinate 14,246,300 downwards.
ATCATGGTTTCCACAAATATATTAAGCAGAACAATTGTATTCAATTTAAATGTAATTTTATATAAATAAAATATAAATAAAAATAGAAAACTGTTCACAATATTACTGTTTTGTTTAAAATAAGTGCAGCATTTGTGATACTTCAAAAACATAAAAAAAAAAATTACCAACCCCAAAATTATATTAATTCTGTTTTCTGTAACCATTCATTACTAATCATAATAATTTAAACATTATTTTAACACATATTACACTATAAAACCTTTGTCCGATCATTAGTTTATTTCAAACAGATATAAATGTAATATTCTTTATTTTTCCTTTGATGAATAACCTGGTGCCATATGAAATATATTTACAAAATATTTTTGTCAATATAAAAATACTTCTAATAATCAAATTTTATACAATTAAATCCAAAAAAACTCTTTTATTTTTATAAAAATAATAAATACATTTAATTTTATAAAATGTTTTTTTCGAAATAATTTCAATGGGACAATAAAGGGGAGAAAAAAAATATGGAGACTGGTAAACTAGTCAATCCCAGTATACTCTTCCCACACCTTTTCCCTCCTTACTCCCCACTAAACCATAAATAAACTATAAACTAGCACCTCGCACCTTCCATCTGTTGTCCATTAGCCATTGGCTGATTTCTTGGTTTCCTTCCTCAGACTGCAGGCAGCTGGCAGTAATGTCCTCTTGCCCTGTTTGTGGTGTGGCTGGCACTAAGCGTCCAGTGACCAGAGCAGGAACATGGGTATGAGCGATGTGGCCACAGGAGGCTGTGATGACCATAAATGCATGAAGGAGAGGCTACAAAATAAAATATCTGCTCACCCCGCACTGCTGCTGTATCAACTAAGGCCAGAGCACTTCATCATAATTATCAAGACACATTATAGCCAGAGGGATTTCTGAAAAGAATATATATATCAGCAGATGACTGCAGTGGTTAGGAACACTGCTGTAAAAATAAACGTCTTCATACTCCATACTAACACAGTTCCTTTTCATTCTGTGACCTCAAATAAATGCACATATATGTATGCTGGATATACGTACATATCTGTACATTGATTCACCACTGACTTGTTTAGTGCTTAGGAGGAAGTGGAGTCTCTGAGCCTGGATGTTTTTCTCTTTTTCCTGTTTTTCCAGTGTGATCCGTTCTCTCTCTCTCCGCTGGAGCTCTGCAACTTCCTCCAGGTCTCTCCTGGGAAGCAGAGAACAATCCACATAAACCCACAGTTTTTCCAACTTACACTTCAGTAAACTCTTGTCTTAGTCCCAAGACATCAGATGATGTTCAACACTCTTGTGGGCTGTTCAGAAGAACAGCTTGGCTGACAGAATGATGGCATGACAGTCTGAATTCTTGTGATTATTTCATACTGAAACATGACAGACTTTTGCAAAATTTGTATTTCTGTTATTTGAAAATTATAATACATAAGGAGCATTGTTGAGCATGTGTGCACATGTTCATTTGTTTATATTTTCTACCACTACATTTATGCCTGTGCCAGATTAAGCATAAAAAAGAACATAAAATACACAAAATACTTCCTGTTACATAGTTATTTTGCTCTGTACACTGACCTTTAAAAATACTCTCACTTTCGTATGATGCACTTTTCGCTACCATTTTCTCTTCGTAAAAGTACATTGCAAAAGAAATCAAATATGCAGAGTAATTCGGCTGTGAGTGTGTTTTCAGTTGTTGTCTGAGGTTGTAATGTTTTGCATCGCTGTCTGACCAGCCTCGGCTTCTTTCGTGTGGCATCACATTGTCTGTGTGACCTTTGCTAACCTATATCTCCCGCTTATTATTAATTGCACTGTAGTGGACAAAAGCCAAATAGATTTGTAACCGTGCAAGGGGATCTCGATCTGTGTCTAAGAGAAGGCTGGGGTAACACATAAACCTCATTAGTGTTGATGGGCCAGTAGGGAGACATAGGAGCAGCTAACACAGATGACCTTTGTGTGTCCTTATACAACACACAGCTATAAGCACCCTGCGCCCACTGAATTGCATCCACTTACTGTAGAATCCACCAGGTGCTAATCACCCTTACCTATCAACAGCTACGCATGAAGTATTCAGTCAAAAATACAAGCCGTTTATTGCAAGCCGTTATAGCCGACTTTAGTCTAGCCTATTAGTTAGCTTAATGTTTTTTTTGCAACATGCATACACACATTTATTAATAATAGTAATAATATGTAGAAAGATATTCATTATCAACAATACATTAAATATGTATATAAATATGACAGCATTGTGTGTGTGTTTATATATCCTTTTTTTAATCTTTTGTTTGATATATGAACAACACGGTTATTCTTACTTATTACAACTAAAACCATAAAAAGCATTTATTTTACTTAAAATGAAATAACCATTAAGTGAAATAAAGTTTTTTACTCAACTACTTAATTGCAGCTAGTTGCCAAGGCAACATTTCAACAACTTGATAAACTAAACTAAAATAATAAAATACTATTATAAAAACTTTAAAATATAAACTATATAGAAATATTAGAAAAACAAACAGGCAAAAAACTAATAAAACTGACAAATTATAAAATAATTACAAAAAAATTAACAAATTAAAATGACAGAACAGAAAATACAGGGAAAAAAAGAATAAAAATATTTATAAAACCTACAGTAGTATCTCAATAGTGATAGTATACAATAGTGATTTTAAAATAACACTGAAGGGAGAAAAAAAAACAAAAAACAGGCAGTGTTGCATATGAAGTATAATCACCAGTGTGGTTTTTTGGCATTTGTCATAATGGAATTTCAGTATTATCTATAAATTTCCAAATTTCCGCTTGCTGTAATTTAACTTTTAAAAATTGCAAAGACCAACAAAAGCCGTTTTTGAAGAGAAATTTTGAAATAAACAAAATCTGATTAATTAGCGTAATTTAAATGCTTTAAAGTTGGTAAACATTAAGATCAGTTTGCCCATAAAATGAGAATTAGTATACTTCTCTGTAATGAATGCATTAATTTGGGTGATTAAGCATATGCATACCACGGCCTGTGTATTTTGGAGTCTTGCTTAGATAAAAGACCTGCCCTAAATACTATGAAATGTTTATAAACAAAAAAAATAAAAATGAATAAGGCCTGCAGTTAAGGAGTGAGTTTTACAGATGTCCTTGAAAGGGACACAAGAGCAGAAAAAGTAGCCTTAGCAATGGGAGTCCATAAATTCCCTCTGTGCTTCCAAAGAGTTAAAGATTTGTCATGCTCAAACATTCCAGAGAGAAATTTATCTGATTATGGCAGTAATAATTACCCAGCTGTTTATTACAGATAGAGAAATAATTCATGCAGGCAATAGGCCATGGTGGCAATGACACTCCACATTTAGTAAATATGCAAACCGCTCAGTTCTAATTACTCAAGCCCAGAGGAAGACCTTATTAAGTGCTGGAACTTTAAGTGTCTTCTTGACAAGTGATAAATTGTTACATTGCACAAACTCTTGCTGTGGAATTGCTGCGGTGAACCCGGGTCTTGACTTCATTAAGGTATGCAGAGAAGGAGAACTGAATGAAGATGGACACTGGAACAAAGTGGGCCTTGTCTTCAAGCTAGACCTAATGAAACGACACAGATTGTTTTGAACAAGGAGGGGGGAATCCTTCACCGCTGGCAGGGAGAGAGAATGAGAGAGAGGGGCCGCACTGACACGGGCAGTCGCTGGCCTCCTATCATTGGCATGCCGGGCTGATCTGCTTGTGCTAAATGGGAACCATTAGGAAAATTTAGAATAATTTATTCAGGCGCCGGAGCTGTATGGATTAAAATCCTGGCACTGAGACCTTTGAGGGGTGACTAATCAGTCAGTGGGTGATCCTGAGCCCAACGTGGAACAGATTGTCAGAATCAGCACAGTGATCTTTCACTTCGCATCTTTGACTGATTCACCATGACCTCAGAAGCATTACATAAACAGCTAATTGATGCACAGACGGCATCTACTGGCAGATAGAGAGAGAAGGACAGACAAACAAAAAATGGGACATTGTTTGTAAAACACAGCTGGACACATATCAAAAACTCAATAGGACAAGACTTTCTATTTCCACATTTTCACACCGCAAATAATTTGTTTAATACTGACCAGGCAGATTGATCAGACGATATTTAAGCAATTTTGAATGTGAGATGATCAAATGAGCCAATAACTTAATAATTAAAATGTTAATTGTAAATGTTCTATCTATCTATCTATCTATCTATCTATCTATCTATCTATCTATCTATCTATCTATCTATCTATCTATCTATCTATGTGTGCCATGAACTTGCCATGTTTTTAATACATATATAAATCAGTGTTTTACAATATATAGATATTAGGGCTGACAATCAAAAAAATAATCAAATTAATTACATTAAAGGCAGATGAATTGATTTAATCACACTTTTTTGCCACGATTTTAAGTTAAAAAATGTGAATTAAAAAATACAATATATAGTTTTAAGTATAATATAAAATTTTGGCCTCTTCCAAAACAGGAAACAGATTTTTTTTTTTTTTTTTTTACAATATACAGTATAAGACACATGGCTGTACTTGATGGCCCAATGTTTTTATACAGAAATGCAATGTGTTAACATGATTCATTTGTGAGAAACCCCATTAAAAGAGAACATTCCCACTTAAAGAGTGGCTGGAGCAGGGAGATGGAGGGAGGGGGTGGGGTGTTGGGAGTCAGTGATCCAAGGACCACTTAACAGATTTACATTTAATTTTAGCTAGACCCTTAAGATATTTTTCCTAAAAGTAAAAGATTCACATTACAAAAGTGACTTTGTCTTTATCAAAAGTAAAAGATGGCATCCTCCTTCAGCCCCTGAAGCAGGAACTTTTTTTTTTTTTTTATAAATGTGGGGGCACACGCAAATCAGAGGCCAATTTTGAATTTCATAAAGTTATTCATTTTCAGGTAACCAGAGGCAATTTATGCATGACATGCTGCTAATGTATATGTCTCAAACATGCTGTTAAAGGCGTGACATTCATTTGTCTTTGCAAGAATTTCAGACAATGGTCATCTGTGAACATTAATCTAATGTAATATTATGTACAAGTATTACTTTATTTGAAGCTGTATATAAAAATGTATTTTTTTCACCTGATGTGCTTATTCTTCCTTGTCAATCCCTCCAAATATCTCTTGCGTGCATAATAATTATAAGTATGGTGACCCATAACCCATCCAAAGCAAAAATAAGTATAAGTATGGTGACCCATAACCCATCCAAAGTGCACACACACAGCAGTGACACACACAGCACACACACACGGACCGTGAAACACACACCTGGCAGCAGTGGGCAGCCATTTTATGCTGCGGCACCCGGGGAGCAGTTAGGGGTTCGGTGCCCTGCTCAAGAGCACCTCAGTCGTGGTATTGGCGACCGGAGACTCGAACCCACAACCTTAGGGTTAGGAGTCAAACCATAAAACCAAAAGTCCACAAAATCCTAGGTAATATTAATTATTATTACCTTAATGTTGCACTGTATGGCAGATAAAGATTAAGAAATTGAGTTTTATTTGGAATTGCAAAAAGTATTTAGAAGTTACATTCGTAAAAGACAACTTAAAGTCAGAGGAAATTACAAAAGCCCCTGTCACTTTAAAGCTAGCAGTCATTGTCACTCCATGAAGAAGTTGGTGCCACCATGACAGCACCACTGAGGACCCAAAACAAAAAGGACAGATGTCCTTCAGGCTAATTAGGTACTTAAAACAATAGCAGGTAAAAATAATAATAATAATAATAAGGCAAAAACTAAACAAAACAAGAATTGCCATTGATCAGTAGTCAATAGATAATTTTAAATAAAGTAATTGCAAGCTTGGTTTCTGAGTTTGTGACCTCTTAGACTAGTAAAATCAATGATGCATATTGCTCAATTAGATCTAATACAAATCGGGCCTCGCTTGTAAACACTGATGTCTATTAAAAGGCTAACACATTGGCTTTTGGTAAAGAGCATGATAGACACTTTATAGAATAAAGGAAATGGCTAAAAAGAAGCACAGTGCTAAAGCTTTAATTGTTGTTGTTTTCAGCTTTAATGGACAAGGGTGAGGAGGAGCAATGCCCTTGTTTTGCATCTGATTAGATGCAAACTATAGACTTTTTAAAAAAAAAAATATTTGGGGGCAAAATATCTTATTAGAGGCGCATGAATCATAATCAATTCAGTTCAATATATCAATCTATCTATATATCTATACGGTTGTGGTCAATTTACATACAACTTTTGTGTATTTTAACAAAATAAGTGGGATCATAATTGCAATCATACACAGTTGGGGGGTGTATGTAAACTTATTGAGATCCATCTATCCAACACTTAACACAAATAACAAACAAATAAACAATACACAGTTGGGGGGTGTATGTAAACTTATGATCACAGTTGTATAAAGTGACATTCATTAGCAAACATGCATAGTTTCCCATGAAGCTTTCCAAACTCAAAAAGAACAACTGACGGTCCATTTTTCCCATTTAACACACTCAGTCTATGGTTGAATCATATCCTTCAGTGATTGTTTTCACAGTCGCCATTTCTTTTTTTCCTCAGCAGTTTTTACATTACCGGTGCTATCCGGACATAGCACTCTATCCTTTACAAGGGCTATTAAAGCTGTCTGTCCTGTTGAACAACTTCTGTTTGTGTCTAAGTGGTGACAGGACCTTTAGTCTCATATTCTTTGACCCCTGAGAAGAGGTCAAGCTTCATGTCTCAAATTAGACTTACATAACAGAAGTGGGAGCAAAGAATACAGGGTAAGATTTGTGTATAAATCACTCCCTCAGTTCACATTTCTTGTGATGTCCAATGATCACAGTAGAAATATGCAGTCCTCCATACAAATGCAACATTCTTCAATAAGCTATGAAATTTTGTAAGACTAATAAAATTCTTTAAAAGTTTCACCTCAGGGAAAAACAGTTGTAAAGCTAAAGTTTCTATAGCTCAATAAAAGTGCCAATATATCACTCAAATATAAATGTGTTTGATTTATAGACTGTGAAACAGAGCATGCTGGATTGATATGGCTGCCTTTATACAACTGTAACTGGTGAAAAAGATATGATAGCAAATTCATTCATATTTGGATTTGACTTCAGTTAATATGCCAGTATGTGTAAGAAAAATATTTTTAAGTCTTATGCTCACCAAGTCTGCATCTATTCGATAAAAAACATAGTAAAAACGATAATGTGAAATGCTTTTACAATTTAAATTAACTGTTTTGTATTTAAAAAATATTTTAAAATGCACATTTATATATTTTAAGCCAAACAGCCCCAATTCACAGCATCCATTACACCAATGGAGAAAAAAAGCTTATAAACCACAAATCACTCTAATATGCTGATTTGATGTGCAAGAAACATGTCTAACACCAATGAACACCGTTGAGCTGATTTTTTTTATGGAATATTTTTTTTTTTTAGGATACTAGGATTTATAGAAATTTTGAAAAAAAAAAAAAAAAAAAAAAAAAACGGCATAGATTTCTATATATACTGTGTGTATATATGTGTGTGTGTGTGTGTGTATATATATATATAATATATATAATTATATCTATTATATATATATATATATCATATATATATATATATATATAAAATTTCTCTCTATATATAATTTATATATTTTATATATTTATAATAGCTATGAAAACATGAAAAAAGTATTTAAAAAATATTTAATATATTTATGCATATTACGCTATGCCCCACTTTATATTTCAATGCAGTTATCACAAACCATTAAAATCTGTTTACAGATTTCATCCAAATCAAAAGTGTGACCCACTGACTTTTCACTCCCTAAACAGCAAGAGAAATATTTACCTTGACAGCCATCTTATTGTAGAAATTCATCTTCGTGATAAAATATGCTGTCTGTGAAGAGAGGGAGATAGCATTACATTGTGACTGGACCCTCTGATGTTTTCTCAACATGTGAGGAATAAAATCCTCTTTATACATAATACATAAAAGTCATGGAGATGCAGCAGTAGATAAAATTCTTAATACATAACAAGTCATACTTTGTATCGAAGTGCCTGTTCTTAATACATAATGCAGACATGGCTAGGAAAATCTATGCAAGTCAGGCTGGTAACTAATGGAGATGTATGAAGGTAAAATGCTCTTCGCTGAGTCTGATAATCAATGGAATGCTGCTGAGGATGGACCAACTAAACAGTCAGGAATATTCACAAGGCACAAGATACAAAACATTCACTCACTGGGGACACAAAAGAATGCATTTTTTCAATTACAGATGAGAAGAAATCAAACAGAAAAGGACACCATGTAAAATATACAAAAAATTTTATATAAATACAAAATATATTATTATAATCAATGAATTATTATAATTATATATTTTTTAGTTACTCAAATAATGCAGAATTTCCATATTATATTCACTGGATTTCCTGGAAGTTATGTTAAAAAAATCTAAATCAATACTGTAACTGTACATTTTAGAAAGACATAAAATATTAGGCAACCAACTGTTTGTCATAACTGAGGATACAGCAAAAACAGAGACATTTTCCTGAACAACTTAAATCTTATATAAAATCTATTCTCTCAAAATATTTAGGTTTTATTTTAGAAAATGAAGAAATGAAGATAAGAAAAATGAGTACTAATTTGTTAACACCTTTAAAACATGAATGAGATAAAAGCATTCCATTGGAAGTCAATACGAATTGTACAATTACAAACTTACACCAGAAGTACATAAGTCATGGCATGCCTGTTAACTGCTAAATGTTAATGAGGGTTATCATAATATAATCAATATTACATGTCTCCACAACTTACCTTTACCCTTTGTCTGAAAAGCACCCATGCAGTCAATCCATGCCATATTTTTTGTATTGATGTTGCATTTTTATGCAGAAGACTGAAAAATAAAACAACACTCGGCAAACTGTAATTATAGTTCTGTAATTTCAAACAGATTAAATCAAAACTTCTTTCCTCAAAGTTCCTTTTTTCCCCTCTGTGTTCCCATGGTAGGTCTTCCTTGGACAACTGTACATTGCATTCATCATTAACCACCCTCTAAATGCATGTCTATGGCAACTCTGAACTCAACATGGCCATCAATTTCCAAAAGGCCATTTATAACTCCAAAAAATCAATGCGTATAGGGATGGTGGCAACCCTGGAGCTGCACTCAAGAAGCCTAGATTGTGCTTAATTAGCCACTTAACACATTGATCAATTAACTAAAGTAATCTAACTTAACCTACTGTCTTGGAGTTTGTCTGCTCACTGCACAGAAATATGTTGAGGTTACACACTGTAGCACCCTGTGCACTGGCTAATTCTTGCATTTAAAGACCAAATGCATTCGATTTAGGCTTCAGCGACCACTTACAGGTATATGCTGAGAATATAGAATTATACGCCTGTCCTCATTAACACATCCGTCTACCCTATACAATATGGATCCCAGAAATGTCCCACCTACTGTATAGAGTGCAACAGCACCCACCCACTATTTCAGTGGCCTTAGTTCAGGAAGTGTTTTTCTCATTCATTAGTTATCAAAGTTATAATCTTTGATATATGATATATGATATTTCATGAGTTATAATCATAAAAAAAAAAAAAAAAACTGGTTACAAGGTGAATCACAACATTACAAACTACAAACTTTGATTTAAAGCAAAAGATAAAAAATAAACCATCCCATGCCATATATTTTTGTATTATTGCAGAAACAACAACAACGACAACAAAAACGTAGCAAGCTGTAAGTGTAGTTCTGTACTTTGAACAGAATAAATCAAAACTTTCTCCTTGAAGTCCCCTTTTTCACCTCTGCATGCCACCAGTAGGCAACATTACAAATTTGATTTGAAACGGAAATTTTTAATATATATTTTAATATATATATATATACACACACACACAAACTCTCTCTCTCTCTCTCTCTCTCTCTCTCTCTCTCACACACACACACACACACACACACACACATCTTCACTCTCCTCTCTCTCTCTCTCACACACACACACACTCTCTCTCTCTCTCTCTCACACACACACACACACACACACACACACACACACACACACACACACACACACACACACATACACAAATACATACCATTTGCAGTGCTTCATGGGAATGGCCAGAGACTAAAGCATTCTTTTGGCACAATTTGTTATTTTTAATTCCCTGATTGTTGAAGAGTAGTTTGCAGAATCATGGGTAATGTAGTTTTTTCACCAAGAATTCTGCTGTTAAACATGATTATTTAAATGGCTGATGGCTTCAACAACAGCATTTAAATTAACAAACTTGTAGTTGTTGTTAAAAATTAATTTCTCTATGGATAAAATGAATGGGAATTTTACTTCCAGACACGATTATTGCAGTCTCTTTACACCTGCCATTAGATATTACAGGCAACTTAAAAAAAAAAAAAAATACAAATAAATAAATATGTACATACATGAAAATTAAGTTACATGATTATTATAGGTGAAATGTGTCTAAAACACTGCAGAGAACTTTTATTTATTTATTTATTTGGTCATGTCTTATGTAGCCTAGGTAATGAACGTAATCAGGACTGTCACTTACTTTGCCTCTAAACAAACAAACAAATAAATAAATAAATAAATACATGTATTAACTCAAATAGTAAATTTTCTGTAGCATGCATACTGAAGCTTAGATAAATAAATGAAAATGAGAGCACAAAAGCTATTCTTACCTGACGTATGCTCTCACCTGGCAGCCCCTGAACCAGCTCTGAATTCTGACTGCAGCCTCATTCTCTTTCTGTCTGTTTTCCTCCGCAATCCTGTAACATGAGAGTTCAACAAATTTATCTTATATCTCAGGCATTTTAACCACTGATATCATTATATAGATCAGTGGTTTTAACCATATGTGTCTTTATTTTTCTTTTCTAAAACAGCAATAGGGATTAAACATTTTAACGTTGTGATCGACGGATACCACAAAACAATACGTCACTGTTTTCAAATATAACAAACTCGAACTTGAGTCTTGAGGCGATGTCATGTTGAAATCAGCTCTTGTGAGGTTGATGAGCAAAATTATTGTTAGCAGTTCAGTTTAGTTTAAACCCCGCTACTGAACTTTCACATTTCTATCTCAAACAACTAAACGTTATAAGAATGACAAACAAATTTTCAATATTATGAATGGTTTAGGTTTGCATATTTACTTGTTTGTGTTTTTATGTTATTACCTATTGGACAGCCGTTACAAACAGTTAATTTATCCAAACTGTATTTAATTTGTATGTATGAATTTATTAATATGTAAACAAGTAATGATGTTATTATTATTCACAAAAATGATCACAAAGCTACTTATTTTTTTTACTAGTTCTTTTTCTTTTTACTTTTGTATGCTTATAGTAACATATAATGTATATTAATGTTGACTTTAATGTCTGTGTGCTTCTGTACTAGTACAAACAAACACTTTTTTTCTTTTCAAATCAAAGTAAGGCCATCTATATTTTTGATTATTTAAATCCTTGGTTTATGTAGTACTGTATGTACACACTTCATAACATATACACCACAAATAGTTTTTTCAAACAGATTTTTTGAGATAATGGAGAATTTCATCCATTTATGGAGCCCTTCTTTCTGTTTTCAGACATTCTGTTTGGATCTGATACAGGCAAGATACAAGATTTCCTGCAAGTTCTCAGCAATACAGATAACTGCTTACAGACGCCAGCCAATTTGCTGTCCTGCCACACCAGAGCAAAGCACTAGAAATATGGGCAGAGGAGTGACCCTTTGGCTGTGTCGCCCATCCATCTGAACCTGGTGGTGGGCTGGCCACCGTGGTAATTGCCTGCGAAACAGTGTTTTGACAAACCAGACGGGTGTAAGCCATCATTCTAGCAGCACGGTGATGAGGTGTCACCTGGAGAGAGCTGTTGAGAGCCCACATGTTTACATGCAGCCAGGTGACCCAGTTTTGCCCTGCATCAGACCACCACTGCATTCTTCACATTGGTTTCACTTATCTAGATCACACTTTGCTGATTATCCCTTTGAATCGGTTGTCAGTGCCAAAGGCGTAAGGTTCGTAGGAATTTGAATAGTCTGTATTGAAGCTCTTCAAAATAGTGTAACATCTTTTTTTTTTTTTTTAATTTTTCATATCTTTTGACTCATGAAAGATCCTACACTGGTACAAATACATGAAAAACTTGTAAAAAATAAAAAGCTAATTAATATGATATGTTTGAAATGTAATGTCCCTATATAAAAGAAAGTAAAAAAAAGCAAAAAAAATAATAAAAAAAAAAAAAAAAAAACTGTTTTGTAAAATAGAGAATTACCGCATGCAAGTACTGCAGTTTTGTTGAAAATTTCACTTTAAACCGCCACACATTTTTCTTTTTCCTCGTAATGGTGTAACCATGTAATTGCAATGATGGCCGTTATTGCTTTTGGATGATATCACCTTCCCCCTCTCCCTTTGTTTCCCTTAAAGGATAAAGGTGTGACTGTTCCGGTGCAAGAGAAAATCATATTTTTATTAGCTGGCCTTTATCTGGGGAAAAAGGTAATGAATTGTGTATTGTGTAAGATGGTTTAATCTGCAGGTGTTCTATCATTATTTGCAGTGTGGTTCCACTGAGACAGCAGTAATCCATTAAGAAGGGGGCTGATCCTGCGAGGGGTTTGATGAAGCTGAAGCTCCTCTGCCCCATGCAGAAGGGCGTTTAGTGCTGCCGGCCCAACTGCTAGTGTGCAGGGATATATCACCTGTGTACTCACTGTTTCACCAGAGGTCTCCGTTCCTCTACTTTCCAAACAGTCTTAGGTGCTTTAGACCGGGTGTCCAATGGAAAGGCATACTCACTTTTATTGTCCACTCAAAATGTAATAGAGAAGAATGTTTTATACATTTCAAAAAGCTTAACTGATAATGCTTCTTCCAGGGTTTCTGTGGTTCTTAATTTGACCTTAAATCAGAGCGGAATGTCTTAAGTAATAAAGTCATGGCATTAAATGTTGCATGGACTGCAAAAAAAATTATATCTTCCTGTGTTTTTGTTTTGTTTTCCAATACAAATATCTAAACATCTTAAAATCATGATAAATTTACTTGAGATGCAAAATGAACATTTAAAGTCTTGTTTTCTGAGAAACTGAACTAAATTAAGTGGGTTTATGCTTATAAGAAGAACAAACAACAATGTGAATGGGGTATGAAAACTTGTTTTCCCTTTAAATTAAGTTGATTTTTATGAGCCCATTGGCAGACATTTGATATTTTAATCATAAACTCTATTTATAAAACAAGACTTCTTATGTAATTTTGCTTCTCAACTACATGTACTGTATCTTGATTTAGGAATCTTCTCTGGAAAACAAGAAACAAAGAATGATGAAGAATGTCACTTTCTTTGCAGTGTGATCAGAAGGTGCAGTAAAAGTTATATTCTCTCTTTTTTTTTCTTTTTTTTTGTGGACAAATGAATACAAATGTAATGGAGATTAATTGGAAGTTCTATTTTCAAACTTTGAAGCACTGCTAATACAAGGCATTTATGTTTAGAGACCATATTGCTGTATTGTGTTCCATTCAATTTATTCCTTAAATTTTCTTTGCTTGGTCTCAAAGAAGTCTTAAGTTTTAACTTTACCTTCATAAAACCTGCAAAAACCCCATTCTACTCTGTATGACTTCATTAGAAGTTTACAGTAGCATGCATGATGGGATTATCATGCAAGCTATAAGTGCAGCATGTATGCCTGCTGCTTGTTATTCATCATCAGGTAATTCATGTTATTTTCCATCCCTCTGTTTTGCATTTCCTTCTTTCCCTCTTCATCTTCTCCCGTTCTTTCTGGCAGACATAATATCAGCTAGAGGAGTGTTTCTCTGTTTCATGTCCTGAAGAAAGGCTTAGCTTATGTTTGATTGAGGTCTCTCCCATCTCATACAAGTGCTGTGTTTGCGGATCCAGCGCCAGAGAAGCAGATGCAAGGGCCTATTTGATGGCAGCAAATAATAAAATGTATAATTTGCGTTTGCATTTTCTCCTCCACTGTATCAGGCGCACAGATGCTACAGCACAGTTTTCTTTGCCAAAAATCATATGGACTGTAGTTAATGGAATAGGGAGTGTTTGCCATCCAATTTTGAAGCGAGCTGAAGAGAAAATAAATCAAGCCATGTTCAACACTGTTATCTCATTTTGGCTGTGAACATCCACCGTAAGCACAAACTTGATTTTTTTTATCGTTTTACAATTCATCTGTCGGTTACCCCTTCATCTCTCTATTGAGTCAGACTGTTTTTGTTTTGTGACTGTTGTATTGTTGTCATATAGGTATTGCCTAGAGGCCATGAAAAAAAAATTCTCCTGGGCAATGTTACACCGTAGTCGTATTTCTGTGGTGTTTACTTCCACTTGAAAATCCTTTTGCATGAGAGGAACGTAGCACTTGAACCATTTGCGAAAAGTAGTATGGCTCTGTATTGGCAAGATTAAGGGAGACTTTGATTTCTGGAACTCAACGGTGCCAGAATTACTGTACTGTTGTTAATAATGGCGGTTTGAGAGTCAGTGAGATTACAAGTCTCTTGGGATTTGCTTGTCCCCGTGTTCATTTTATTGTCATACAAATCCCCTTGTTTGCAATTTTTTATTTCCATTTCTGGCTAAAAAACTGTCTGAGGCAACAGAGTTCAATCTACCTGACTAGCATCATGGAGGAGCAATTTTAATCCTTACATAAAAGACTCCCTTAGCCATAGAGATATGCGTATACAAAATGAAAATTTAGCTCTGTAAAATAAAGCAAAGAGAGAAAACAATTACATTCATTAATTATTTTGGTTTAATATATTTTATAGATTTATGTTAGATCACATTTTAAAGTCAAAATATATTGTAAAATCGAATTTATAGATTCATAAAATAAAATGAGAATTAACAATTATTATTAAATATATTTTGGGATTTATTTATTGTTTTAAATAGGCCTGTAACAAGTAATATGTATATGTGTGTGTGTATGTGTGTGTATATATATATATATATATATATATATATATATATATATATATATATATATATATATATATATATATATATATATATATATATATATATATGTTTGTTTACTATAAAATTAAATAATAAATAAAGGGGTAAACAAACAAACAAACAAACAAAACAAAGAATTACTTGTTACCGGCCTAATTAAAATGGTTTGTAATTGGGTTGAATTGAATTCAATCTTAAACCGAATAGTATAGCTATCCATCTTATTTATGTGAGGGGGGCAGCTCTCGTAAAGACCTTGACCTATGAACTCTGGCCTATTTTAATCATGGTCCAGTGTGCTCCATCCAGGGCCCGATCCCATTTCTAGCTTTTTGTTTGCTTCATTGCCCACCTGAGCCAAGCAAAGGATTTGTTGCCTATTTACTTGACTCTATTTCAATGGCTCTGTCCACTTTTATAGGAGCTATTACTACTGAAATATTAGTTTTCATGGGCCTGATGACATGAGACTTTAGTAAGTTGTTGGTTTAAAATACTATTTGACACTGAAAAGAATTCTGCTTTAACTATCAAATCAAGAGAGTAAGTGGAGTACAGCGACTGGACACAGGCACTCTTGAAACAAAATGGATTTCTGTTCAAAGAGACCTTGGTGGGCATTTTATCATTATTATAGCCTGAACTAATAGAGTGGTTTGTTGTGATCAGTTTTAGTCATAGTGCGTTTAAAGCCCAAATGAGTATTTGTATATTAAGATAATTGAAGATTAGCTTATATTGTAAATTGTGTTTCCATTCGGTACATTTTGTAGCCCTCTTTATTCTGTTTGCACTGGCATTAATGGGTAACAGTTTAAATGCTTATGTCTATTGAATTATTATGTGTATCCCCAGTCTAATGGCTTGTCAGTAATTCTAAATCAACTGACAACAACACACCAGATAAATTTCCTGAAATTTTCTTTCACGTCGTATCTGTCCATATCTGACTATCTCTCTCTCTCTCTCTCTCTCTCTCTCACACACACACACACACACATACACACACACACACACACACACACACACACACACATGATCTCTTTTCCAATCATTATCGCTATGAAATCATTCTTTAAATTACTCAGCTATTATTTAAAGAGTTAACTGCTGCCAAGTTATTAAGCCGCAAAGGACAGACTTGTTTCTAAAGGATTATCCTTGTTAAGGAGTCGGAAAACACTAAATATTTCAAATCCTATGTTATTTGCCGCATGGCTGGTTAAAAGCTACTTTAAGCCTCATAAAATTAAAACAGAGCATTCCCTCAGCTGTGGCAGCCATTGAATTTGGAGGAAGAGGCACAGAGCCAAAATATTGCAACAGAATTAAATGTCAAAAATCTTCTCAAGTTGTAGATATATTGTTCACACTGGGTGGTTTTGATTAATGCATTTAATCTAAATCATGTGAAGGTTCCTCCTCCTTTTATCCATAAAACGCAATAAGACACAAATCAGTTTTACTGTACCTTGATAACAATTGGAAAATAATGCATTTTCCCAGCCAATAAATTGTTGCTTACACCCCTAACCAAAATCAATTCATCTGCCTCGAATTTATTAAAATCCCAGCCATAAATCTTCCCCAATGTTTGTTCATCTGCTTTTGTGATACATTTCTGTCACGTTTGTTCTGGTCTAATGTTTTCCCTGTCGCTCCTGCGGAAAATGGAAAAATCTATTTTGGACCAATTGAATAGTTAAAGAAGTGCAATCCTGGTGAGGTGCTGCAAATAGAATCGATAAAGATGGCAGTGTGCGGTTAAGATAGCACCTTTCCCCTTGAGTTTTTGATTAACCCATCCAACAGTGAACCTGACAGCAATATACTGGTGCCGTGTACACGAGGTATTCCCTGAGGCCCTCTTTTTGTCTTTTCATAAACCGTTCTAGACATGTTTGAAAGAGTTTTTATTGGCCTGTGCACATGTGAACCTGTCCATGTTTTTGTGAGTATAGTTTTTTTTTTCTTTTTTTCAACAAAGGTGGGCTGGAGAGACCCACCTCAGGGCTAATAACTGCATTCTGTATATTTAGAAATCATTTACACCATTCCATGTGACCAGATCTTTACCCGAGGCTATGAATTGATTGCCCACGTGCTTCACAGCAGTTCCATTTAAAATATGATGCAAACCTCATCAGATGCTGTCAACATCCAGCTAATACTTTGGTAGTTACCATGTTATGCCAAGATTTTATATTGCAATGATGGTCCTCAATCCATCTGTGCTCTCAGACTAATGATTTGGGTGTGCTTCAAATATGAGGATACAATATGCCTCATTGCTGCACATTGTCCAATTTACTCTTGATCAATTACCCATTCTACACCAACAGGGTCAGTCGAGAGAAGCAGGGCTTTGTGATTTATTCTGGGTGTTAAAAAATAATTTGTTTGGATTGATTAACGTTAATTAATTATGCTAATTATATGGGACGAAAACAGATGTTCCCCTTCTAAGACTTTAATTACAGGCTCTTGCTTTATACCTAGAAAACAACATTTAGTGTAGTTTTAAAATCTTAAAGGCTTTAAACCCATCATTTAAGAATTAGTCCTGCATAACATTTTGCATTGCTTATGAAGCTAATGAAATAAAGAAATGCATGATATATGTCAGTATCATATTGGATAGCGGACATTATTTGTTTATTTATTTATTGGTATTGTTCAGTTTTGCGTGCTCATTTTTCCATTTTTTAAATTTTAATGGTCTTTGCCATCATTTAACACAAACCTGAAGATAATTATTAAAAACACTAATAATTTAATAACACTGTTAATAGCATCTGTTAATAGATCTACTGTGTAGATCTCAAAATAAATATAATGTGTTTTCACTCTCTATTATAATGTTGAAATGTCTAAATTCACTTATTGCTTTTAAATCTAGTTATTTTAGTGTTTTATTTTTAATTTATTTGAAAACTATGGTATGGAATTTTAATATTTGACTATAAATGTTGAACATAAAGTGAAAATGATTATTGGCTTATCAGTATCCCAGTATCGCTAAATAAATGTCATAATTCGGCTTAAATTTAATGACAAAAAAGCAAAAATGTGATATTTTCTTTTGATAAATGGGCCTCCTAAGATACACAAACTACAAAAATGTTTTCTGGATTCTCCCCGTTCCTTTGGAGTTGTGTGATAGGGCTGTCCTCTTTCTTCGACAGGAGCTGTCATCATAACATGCCAATCATTCGCCATTTCTTGCATACACAGTTCTCTTGCCTGTCAGGCTTTGATATGGTAATTCACCCTGACCGACTGCAATAATGACCAGTCTTCGGGGTGTGATTAAGTGCATAGCTCTTCTGCCTGGCCCCGCTAAACCAGAGAGAGCCACACTGACCCTTGTGTGACTTCCTGGAGGCTCTGCTGTCAGTCCCACCGACCACATTAGGACACTTGACTTGAACGTATCAAAAAATGAGCCTTGATGCAGCAGACCTGAACATTTGTTTCTTTATTCTTTATTTATTTTATATTCAGTTTATGCAATCCAAGCTCTTATAAAATATATTTGATTTTAATTCCATTGCAGGCTTGTAGGTCGCCATTTCTTGCATACACATCTGCATATCTGCCTTTAATCTATAATGTAGAAGAGCTTTAAATAAATTGCAGTATGCAAAGTCCTAATAAGTCTTAATCGCTTTCATGTTGCTCATGACATACTCATAAATGATACATAAACACTGCTAATTGCTTGTGAATAATGCACATAATGACTGTGTTTCTTTATCCAAAGCTGCTTGTTAGCATGGCTATTAGAGTAATACATGAAAGTGGCCATCAGCATTTGGTTGCATTATAAATACCATTCATAATGGAAGAAAATACTTTATTTATTATTGCTATTATTATTATTATTTATAACCTCAACGATACAGCTGTGTTCTTTTATCCAGGCATGGAGGCATCTAATGCTTTAAATTCATCTCTCATTCTCAGCAATTTATTGATATAGAAGTTGATTGTGAAACTTTGAGCCAGTGATGCTCTGCATGTGAAGTGCGAGAGAGGAACTGCTGATAAAGAGACACAAGCTGTCCGCTCTGATGTAGTTAAAATTTTATCAATAGCAAGGAGGAGACATAGATCATTCTGGAGTGTATTTTTGCGCATGCCCGTGTACACTCTGAGCGTGAAGCCATTCCTCATGTTGCTCAACCTCAATGTCATTTAACTTCAGTGGCAGAGAGGTGTGGCTACAGGCACTGACTTCAATAAGACATTCTGTTTTAACATTGAACACCTGTGATAACCAGGACATATCTGTACATTTACTGTAGCAACACAGTAGACTTTAAAAGGATTTTCAGTATTAATCTAAGAGATTTAAAGCTGGATTATATATATATATAATAAATATAATATTATTATTTATTTTATGACTGTTCAAAAGATAAAGTCACTTATGTGCACCAAGAATGCTTTTATTCGATCAAAAATACAGTAAAAACAGTAATATTGTGAAATACTATTAGAATTAAAAATGTTTTCCGTGTATATTTTAAAATGTAATTTATTGCTTTTATGGCAAAGTTGAATTTTGATGCCTCAGAAATCATTTTATTATGTTGATTCGATATTCAAGAAACATTTAATATTACATAATGTCTTCCTGTCTCTTTTAATGTGTCCTTGCAACCCTCTACATTGCGAGTAAATTACTTGCATATACTATATCTTCACTCAGGGTGACTAAATAATGTCTATCGTTAGCCATTGGCTAATACATTCTTAGATTTTACTCGCCAGTGTGTGTTAGAGGCTAATTACAAGTTTAGCACAGACAGGGCCATCACTAGTGGGGTGAAAAATCCTGACAATTAAACCTGCAACTGCCTAAGACCAGCATAAAATACGCTTAGGACAGTTTATGGGCCAGTGAGCCACTGCTGTGCATCATCACAAAAGCTTATAATTTGCACATTTTTAAGCCTGTGTCTGAAGCATGAACACTGAAATTGAATTCTCCTTCACATCTTCTTGCAATTGAACAAACAAATATACCTCATCAATTTAAACATTTAAGCACAAAAATACTTGAAAGAGCTTAATTCAGCACCCGCACACTGAATTAAGTGTGCGCACACTGCACACTTAATTCAGCACCCGCACATATACATCTCACGTATAGCCCTTGAACACCGAATTGAGTTTTGCCTCTTCTTGTGCTTGAATGGACAAATAAATACAAAATTATTTAGATTATGTCTTGGCAATTATCTTCAAAAAACTGTCAGTCATGTATTCTGTGAACGTAAACAGTTGACAAAGAATCATTATATTGGATGCATTGTCTCTTAAAGTGACCTCGCCTAATTTACTAGCTGGTGTCGGTGTCCTTAATGTTAATCCAATAAAATAAAAGAGAGAAAATCACTCTGCTCTTGACTGAATTACTTTGTATATTTAACAATAGTTAATCTATATTTAATTCATACAATGAAGACTATGCAATGATATTTTACATTTGATTATTCTGTTTTTGCACTTGAACACCTTGAAAAAAATAAAACACTTTTTAAATTATTTATTGGTGCCATTAAAACGATTCCAAACAGAGCCCACAACCTGCACCGGGGCCCCACAAACCCCAGCTACGGCCCTGAGCTCAGATATATTTTCACTCGCTGAACACTCTGACTGAGCGCTTTTTAGAGTTTCACTCTCAGTCAAGCAATCTGTGCTATTTTTCAATTCAGCTCAGTGGATGCGCAGCGTACCTGTATTTGAAATACCGTAACGCACAACATGTAAACAGTATTATTTGTTGTATTTTCTTGTCAAAATAACAGTTCATTTAGAATTATTCAGCTTTTAAGAACAAGCAGAAGATATATCGGTTTCTCTGGTAGTAGGCGGAATTAGTGCGCAAACGGCAATCTCATTTGCTGGAGCTCATCTACTGTATTACGCTGTTTTGATTTCAGCAGACGCTGACAATGTGATTAATATTTATGAACCCAGCAGTTCATTAATCCTTAGTGCATTGTATATTGTAATTAGTAGCAGAATTAGTAGTAGTTTTATCGTTTAATAATAATTACTATTATCTATTATTACCAACAATATCTTAAGCACCACCTCCATTCATAAACATATTTAAAAAAAAAAAATATACTTTAAAAATAAAAGATTTAATATCTGAATAAGTATTTTAAATATAATTTTTATTTTAAAAAGCATAGATTTCAGCTCTGAATAAGTATTTTAAATATAATGGACGTCTCACAGTGAGCCAGCACAGAGCGATGTGCTAAACAAGCTTGTGAGCTGAACTGCAGGTTAAAAAGTCACATCAGCCAGTCCATATCAGCTGACAGGAAATGTCACGCTGGAGGAGGCTGATCCAGGATCTGATCTACAGCAAATTTCTATCTCATCCACCCCCCTGCCTATCCCCTCTCACCCACTCCCACAACAGCTTAACTGCATGGATTTGCTGCTGAAGTTTGAGCAGTTTGAAATTAAAATGTATTGCTCATTCTCAATGTATTGATTCACACCTTGCTGTGTCAATATTAACTGCAGCTAGTTTTCCAATAAGAAGTAAAGATCTGCAGGATGGGCAGAGAGGGGCTCTCTCTCTTGCACTTGCTCTTGCTCTTTTTCTTGTTCATTCTCTCTCTATTAGATCTGATTCAACTTTTCACAAGTTTAAATGCAACACTTTCATTTACAATATCATATCAGCAACTGAAGGAACTGAATATGCTTTCAAATGATGGATATTTCATCTGAGAAGTGTCTGAACATCTTTGAAAATCAGAGAGTGCTATCTGCACTTGGTTTTTATCTTTTATTTTTTTATTGTGTTGCATTTATTTGTTCCTGACCCACCGCTCCTGTACACTAATCCTCAAGCTGTTTGCTTCTTTTATCAATGGCCATTTGCATTCTGCTTTTATTTTCTTACTATTATTTTTCTTATTTTATTTTTATTGTATTATTTATTTTAATGACATTTAATAGTAAATATCTGTATCTGTACTACTACCTCATCTGTTGAATGACAACAAACTGACTGACCCTGAACTTGATGAATTAGGGCAGTGGAACTGCTAAGTTTAATTTGTAATATAAATATAAAATATGCCAAAGGAACATTTACAAACTGTTCCCAAAACTAACCATTCATAATCAAAAGTAAGACATAAACTAGCAAGATGAAGTTTATGACACATCCTTCAGCTGAAACAGCTCTATCTCTATCTCTCTCTCACCTCAGTGCAGTAGCCCTGTCAGCCTAATCCTATTCCTCCTTTCATTGTCAATACCCATCTAATTCTACTTTAACAACAGTAATTGTCTGGTAGAGTAGAGGCTATAGATTTGCTTTCCTGATGACTCCTTGACTTTTTTCCATTCGTAATACTAATAGAATTCCAAATCCTTGCCACTGTGATCATGTCATGAGTAGGTCAACAGTTATGTCAAGGTCCTATTGGAAACTACACATCTAACATCTTAATTTAGATTTAGCCATCTTTTTCCTCCCCTTGTGCTCACTCCACTATCCTTCTCTCGTTCCATCTTTCTTCTTAAACTAGTCATGTATAAGAAATTGCGAGTGAACTTTAAAGCTAAGGCGCTCGTTCTATTATTACAGAATTCATTTAATTCTGCGACAATCAATTCTTGCATGTGAATTATTTGGCCCGGGCCATTATTAGATGCGTTCCTGTCGGCAGTTGAAGGATTATAGATTTGATTTCCATACAGCTGGCACCTTCTGGGAGGGACCGGGTGACTACCACTCATTTATTTTTATTTATAGACTTTTGAATTGAATTTCTGATCAGTGAAGGAGGACAGTTTGTGCTTGCACACTACGTTTCAACTGAAAGAAAGAGCACAGGAGAGAACAGGATGATGTACACTGTACTGTCCTGATATACTGTAGCAGAGCCACGACTAGGCACATGAAAGTGCTGTTACTGTACCTTGTAAGGACTGTGAATGTAAATATACCATCTATGCTGTTTGTAAGAAATAAACTATGAAGGGAAAGTATCTGTTGTGATTGGAAATGGTTCACAATTACTTGTTTACCATTTTAACAGTAAGTTT
The DNA here is from genome assembly GCF_018340385.1 of Cyprinus carpio. Lineage (NCBI taxonomy): Eukaryota > Metazoa > Chordata > Actinopteri > Cypriniformes > Cyprinidae > Cyprinus > Cyprinus carpio. The sequence continues at coordinate 14,223,037 of NC_056588.1, read as the reverse complement.
CATATACAATCAGCAAAAAAAATACAAAATTACTCAGCTAAGAACCAAAGAAATTACTTACAATCATCCATACAATATATCCCTAAACTAAAATGCAACAGATCCCCAAAACGCAGAAAGAATGACACTGACTTACTAGAAATAGGTTACTCTTTCATAATTTTGGAGATTTATTTTCAAATGCTTTGATAATTTTCTCCTGAAATTCGTTTGAAGAAATAAAATATATAGAAGTATGTACAAATTAGACAATTTGTTTACCCTTTTTAAATATGCCTTCCATTTCATGTTCTTGCTGAATACTGCCAATTTGGTACTGGAAAAGTTTGAAAAGGGGTCTTTGCAAACTTTGGTTCTTTTTGGGACCAAGATCTCTAGATAAAACATTGTCTGAAGTTATGTGAAATCTTTTTCCTTCCAAAAACTATCAAATCTGTTCAAGTGATGTTCAACTGGTGTCTGGAAACCAAGAGACTACATTTTGTGAATATTTCACAAAAAAAAAAAAAAGGTTCAAGTGAAGTCCTGTGTGAGGGGTGTGTGTGTGTGTGTGTGTGTGTTTTCTTCCACTCAGAAAAGCTCTAAAATACAGCCCCAGTATTGCAGATATCCATTTTACAGATTCTGTGTTATTCATTTATTTTTCAATCAATTATATTTGTTTAGGTTGTCTTTATGATATCACACGTTTATTTTATCTATTTATTTTTTATTTATTTATTGCACAGTATAATTAGGTCTTTATACATTAAATGTATAGATGTCTTCATATTTTAAGAAGCAGTTCACTTAAAAAGTTATCATAGTGTCTGAGTGTCTTTGGTATCAAAACGTTTGAAAACTCCTGATGTAGGAAGAACAATTGAGAGATTTAAAATCTTTTTCCCCTCAGAGAGGCTCTCCAGTACAGCAATTTCCATGCTACCTGCAGCTTTGAAATATGTTTCCAGTTTCTGTCCATTTCTTTCCTGAATTTACATGTCTAGCACCTCAAACCTCCATGTTCAGCAGCCTTCATCTCATATTATGATACATCTACTCCCTGTACGGGCCCACCGCCTCAACACAAGGCCACATCCAACCATGTACAGTGACAAGGTCAGTGATGAGAACAGGCTCCACAGACTGGGATTAATTTCCCTTTTTACAGTTGCTTTTTATGGTTGCCTGTCTTTTGTTTCATGTGTGGTGCAGAGCTGTTCTAAGTAGGCAGCACTTCATTAGGTCAGCCTGCAGGCGTGAAGGTTCCACTCATTACTGAACACTGTACCTCCAGCGCCCCTGCACTGATGGAGCTTAATGGGATTGAGTATGGACTTAAGGACCTTATTGAGGCCATTTTCCAATTCCTCAATAATTAATATAGTCAGACATTTTGAAAATATTATTGGTCTTGAGTCAATGGGCTTAAGGAGGAACTTGTGCTGACCAAGCGATCCCTTTCTCATTCTTTGTCTCCTTCCGTCTGTTAGTTTGTCCGCTTGTCTCTTTCAGCATCTCTCGCTAAGATTTTCACTGGTGTTGGGAAGAAGAGTGAGGGAAGAACGTATACTCAAATGAAAAGGGGGTGAAAAGGTAAATTAGGTTGTCATGCTAATTTAGTATCAGGTGACTGTGTAATTGAATGCATAAGGGAGGCAGGCTGAACTTGACCCAGCTAAAACGAGCTGACCTTGAACCCCCCTCCCCCTTCCGTCGCTCCTCGCAGACCCACTTGCACCGGCGGCTGCCGATTCGCACTCGTGCTGCCCTCAAGATCCGCATGTTAGAGGTCAGCAAATTAAGCCAATAAATCTCTCAGCCTCCCCTTCGACTGTAGACATCACTTACATTAAAACGGGACATTTGCAAATTTTGACTCTTGTCTAAATGTAAATGCAGTTGGAGTTTCTTTTTTATGTTCATGTGAAATGTTAGGATAACTTTAAAACGCTGCACCCCATAGCTGTACTTTGGTGTCATTTTTGAGGACATCGTTCATGCATAGTCCACGTGTGCAGGCAAACAGTGTTTTGCACATGCAGTACAAACAGTTTTTTGATCGAAGTGGAATGAAAATCGCTTTCTAAAGCTCTTGTCTTGTTTGCATTAGTGCCCGTGCTGGAACAGATCCTTCTCGGAATGTCTTTTAAATAATTCACAACACAATCACACCTGTTTCCCCCTGATCAAAAGATGGATATCACAGGTCATCCATTCTTCCAGATAAAGGTGACCTCTCCTTTCTCCCTTTAAAAGACCGTTCGGCTTTTACCAAAAGCACCTTTGCTCTTACGAAAAGACAACTTTTACCTTGTACTCACTCTCATTATGTTTTGCATCCAAGCCCTGGTGACCTTCTCCTAACTGTGTGGGAGATTTATTGCTTGAAACGCAACTACTTCTAAGCATGGGGAAACAATGTGCTGCCCATGTCATTAGGAGAAAGAGAAAAAGAGGAGTGTGTGGAAGGTGTGTGTGTGCGGGTGTCTAGGTATAGGATTTAATCAGAGACACAATGAGGGGACGGAAAGAAGGAGAGGACATCTAAGGGATAAGGGCACAATGAGATGCCAGAGATTGAAAGTAGCATGGAGTATTCCGGCGTGTTGGCTTACGTGAGTGTGTGTGTGTGTGTGTACATGCGAAACAGAGACAGAGCACAGAGAATTCATTAGCATGGAAAGGCAAGATAGAAGCCATTGAAGGACAGCCGTGATCCATCTGTCTGTGTGTTAACTTTGGAAAAGCTTCTGAAGATTGTGTGGTTGTATTGCTACAAAATAATAGAGATCATAAAAATGTTTTTTTTTTATGTTACTAAATTGTTAAATTATCATATTTAGGACCTTTATGCAAAGTATCCACTTCAAAAGTTACTGTTAAATATTCTGTTACACCAAATACACAAAATAATGATCTTTAAAATAGCATCATATGACCCCTTTAAAAAAAATTAATAAAAATCTTACTGACCACAAACTTTTGAATGGTACTGTCGTTGAATGTTTATGTTCAAGGAGGCAAAAATTATTATTTATTACCAGTGGTATTAATGGGATAAAGTGTTTTGTCTTGGAATATATGTAAATATCCGTTAGGCAGGTTCATTAAGGCAGTACAAAATTTAAGATTTTCTAATTTTAACATTATTATATATTTTTACTTAATTTTTTACCTTACACCAATAAATATATATTAATTTTATTTAAAAAAATCTTAACATATTAAAAACAGTAAGTGGTATGTAAAGCTACTGGCAAGAGTAAAAATGTCTAGTGAGTAAATTGAGTATTGTGTGTATAGTGTAATTGAGTATTTTTGCATGTGAGTAAATTGAGTATTGTGTGTATAGTGTAATTGAGTATTTTTGCATGGGGTCATGCCTTGTAATGAATGTACTCGTTTCCCAAGCTAATCAAAAACAAGACTCATTGCTTTCTGTTATGTTTTTCTTATGTTATGTACTAGACATTTCAATATGACATTATGGATTGCGCTGTTTTAGAGATGATGGTTCCTAAGAGCGGTTCAGTACTTGTGATGACAGGCGGTCTATTTCCACCACTCGCTGGCTGCTTTCTGTGTCATTGTCTTTAGCTGCGGCACTGTGTGGAGATGGATGGAGCCATGTGGGTGAAGCCGCTTTAGTTTCCCCACTGCCGGTGCCTGCCTGTCACGCCAACTCTCACTAGACCAATTAATTATGATGGCCTACTTATGATTTTTAATTGTGATGATTTATAGAGTAAATAAATATATTTGCGAGGACAGCATCTGCTCTGTCTGGATGAAAAGGTGCCGCTTCATTTCTGTTGTCGTCGTGGTTTGTGTACTCCAAATAAAAATAGGACACGACGCAAACAAATAAAAAATGTAAGTGTACTCATTAGGCAAGGAAGAAATAACAAAATAAAAATTAATATAAAGCTTACAGATTAGAGGCTTGGGATGTCACCTGCAATGAAATATCACTGGAGACATAAACTGAAGAATGAGAGGTGGCTATAGATGGCTTGGCATGTTTTCAAATTTGTTTAAATTGCAAATAGACAAAAAATGTTACTATAAAAATATTCTTAATGCTTACATAGTGTTTTCTTAAATTATTTTGTGTTCATACCCATGTAAAAATCTGAAAATATAGTTGCTTTGGATTTAACTTTTTTGTGCTGACATGGTGGTGACAATGCTTGTGTCTCTATTTTGAAAAATATTTTGAGTCCTTGGTACATTTTGTGTTTGTGTGTGTTCAGAAGTTCACGGATGCATGAGGCAAGCAGTCCCACTGGTGAGCAGTCTGGCCGGGACAGGAGATTGACCCTTCATCTGACCCCTCATCATTTCCGGAGGCAGGTGACGCTGGCAATTACAGCCCTGACTACTGGCCGCGTCCGGCTGCTTCTGTAGGGTTGATGATGAATTGCAAATGGCTGGCACCTAGTGCACAAACTCCAAACTCAAATAAATCTTCAGCATGTAATAATGACAGGAGCAGGGAGAAGACTGGCAGCTATAACAAGGCAGCCAGTGTCACCCACTTACGCCAGGCTTTCAAGATCCATCATTACCTGCCAGGCCCCATGCTAAGGTGAGCCGGACATGCAGGCCCAAAAGAAAGAGGTGTTGTTTGCACTGGAGCATCCAGCTAGTCCCATCTGGCATGCTGCAAATGGGTTCCCCCCCATTTCCACCTCCTTCTCAGACTGGTCTGACTGAAGCTGTCTGTCACCTCGGTTAGGTTTCGGACATCCAGTCTCAGCGAGAAAGGACCAGGCGGTGTATGCCGGTTATTCTTAGCATATCAGCACAATGATGTCATCAAGACCAGGGAACATAGTTTTGTGCTTTTGACTTTGATTAATGGATTTTTAATTTCTTTTTAATTTATTGATTTTATTTATAGGACTAGATACCATTCACTTTTTGGCCTTTTGCCTTAAAATAAATGGCATAGTAGGAGGAGGACAGGAAATGTTGGGGAGAAGGGAGGAGACAAGATCAAAACAAGCTGATCTCAGACTGTTGTATGAGCAGCACGGCTAAATATCAAAGCATTATCAAAACATACTGTTTTCTGTTTTATACATATTTTAAAGAATAGTTTATTCCTGTCTTCCTGACTTTCATATAAATGGTTTATGGTTTATAACAATTATATTTATATAATATATTAAAAATATTTCAAAATCTGTTCCCCCATCTCTCTCTCTCTCCCTCTCTCTCTCTCACTCTAACAATAATTTTAATTTATAAACAAAAAAAAAAAAAAAAACAATTAATATAAACCATAAACAATATCATATAAATATAATTATGATTAGCCATAATCAATTCTATTTTTTTATATATATAAAAAAAAGCAATATAAAGTAGACATTCTGCCGTTTGTATCAGCAGTGTTTCTTTTTAATTAATCTCTCGCACAGTTATCACTAACTGATCACAAATGCCTGGAGTCAATACTTCCTGTGAGTAATAAACTCTCTGTGAGATGGAGCAGCTTGCCGTAACACTCATGTACATGGCTCATCAGTGACCTGTGAGTCCTGGACCCGGACCTTGTGAATCCCCTGTCCTCTTTGTATTGTGTGTGGTGATAAATCTTTAGCTCCCTGAGAGGTGTTGGACTGATGCAGATGGGTGAGAGGGTGATGAAGCAGGACCTAACCATGGCCCCTCTCTCTCCTCACCCCTCTCTCTCTGGACTCTGATTGCTGTATAAACAGGGGTGTCAGGAGCTGCAGATATCACAAAGTGAAATTTAGGCAATTTGTTTCCACCCAGTCAAAGGCTGTTCTGTGGCCTATTTTTGGAGGCCCCTTTGGTGGCCTTACCATACGTTTCCACATAATTTATGGTGGCACTGTAACATATGGACTTTTCATCACTGTCCGGCCCCAAACTCCCTCTTGAATGTTATGTTCTCAGCATTGTTGCTACTCTCTCTCTCATACTCTCTCTCTCTCTCCCTCACTCTCTCTCTCTCTCTCCCTCTCTCTGTCTCAATTTCTCTGAAGATTTTTTTCTTCTAAGTTCAATTCAGCATTTACTCCAGAAAAATACATAGTTCATAATATTTTTATGTAGCAGAATTTGAATGGCGAATTAAATCATAGAGCATTAATTAATTAATTTTATTATGATTTTTCTGTAAATGTTGTCTTCCAAACTAAATTCCAGTATCATAATATTTATGTAATGGCTGCTTGATGACAAGTGAACACTTTGAAATACATTGGCATACATTGAGACAAGACAATATTAGACTGAACATCACTAAATTAAAATATATTTGAATTATGTTCTCAGACAAGAATGTTTTTTTTTTTATGTCTGGTTGGGACTAGTTTTCAATAGATTTAAATTTAAATGTATTATTTAATATCAATATAATAAATAAAATTATTTTATACTTATAATCTGAAAACCCATTATTCATTATTTATTATTATTATTATTATTATTATTATTTTATTATTATTAGCTGAAAAGCCCTGCAGCTTCGATTGTGACAACTTACCTAAAAGTGACAATGTGTTATTTGTTGTCAAGACTTTAAGATTAAGAAAATAAATAATAATACTAATACTGCTAATAATCTGGCACACACACACACACATAGAGAGAGAGAATTAAACAATAGTATATTGATATTATTAACACAAATATAATAGTTTGTTTGTCTTTTATTCAGTAATATTCAATATTTTCACTTGAATAAGATCTGTTAATTTAGGAGTTGTTTCATGAAGCACATTCTAATATTGCCTTTAAAAATATATGTATGTCCTTAGAGGAAGGAGCCTAGCAGTGAAATACACAAAGTACAACATGTGTTAACACACACTGCCAATTAGGCATCGGCCAGGACATGTTAGATTTATCACTGATGTCTCTGATGATGGTATGAGAGGGGAGTAATTGATATGTGACTGGACACTAACCATTTCAAGGACTGTCTGCATGTTCTGTGTATCTTTAAAAAAATGAAGAAAAAACTAGCTTCATACTGGCTCACACCACAAAAAAATTAAACAAAACAAAATCAACATTTCCTGCCATTACTGAAGCCTCTTCATACTGAATATAAATGACTGATCATTGCTAGCCAGTGAAAAGTGCTTGTGTCACAATGAAACTGAGCAAAATGCATTTTTTTTTTTAAATGAATTAAGAAACTCTTGAATGGATAATGTTTTGATAATCTGTATTTCTTTTTGCATTTATTTTAATATAAACTAAAAGAACATTAATGACATAAATCACTAAAGTATTTAAAAATACATTTTACAGCACTTTTAACTTTGCTGCTATGTTATAGATTAGTCAGTAAAAAAAAAATACTCCAGTTTCATTTGATTTTTGTAATAAATAAAAAGAAAAGTATAGGCGCCACAATTTTAATTGTGCTTGATTGCTGTGAATTTAAAACTACTTTTTACGACTTTTTTTTTTTTTGGTTAGTTTCAGGAATATCATATTTGATGTGTCAGTCCTGTGTGTGTCTAACACTTGCATTTATTAGACACATGCTGTAATTTCTCACTGAGACTCTTTGAGAGATATTCAGTGATGCTTATCAGCAGTCTGGTTGTGTTTAGTTAATGGATGAGACGTGTTACTGATGTCTTTCTCTCTGATGTGCTGGAGCCGTGACCTTTACAGACAGCATAGTAAAAAAGTAGTAAATAATAAAAGAGAAATTGGAAATCCCCTACTCTAAGATGCACACTGACATGGATGTCTGTTTTTGTCATGACATTGTCACCAAGCACTTGGTCTTCTTTCCCATTTTTATATATATGGTGAATATCTTGATTAAAGAAATCTCATTTTATTTTTAGTTTTATACAGAAAATTTAATTATTATTTTAATTTCATCACATGAGACAGAAGATTAAATGATTGTTTCTTTTTTTAGTTTCATCACATGAAAAGTTTGCTGACTCTTAATAATATAACATTTTTATTTTGGGAGACACTTTGAAATTTTGTTATTGAGGACTGACTTCTCACTCTGACATTGAGATAATTGCAAATGTTTAAAGTCCTCTGCGGGAATGAACTCAGTCCCTATTAAAAGTCTGAAAGCTGTACATTTTTGTAAAGCCTCGCAAAAAAACGGAAAGGGTCAAAACTGAGCCTCTGATAAATCTTCCAACTGTGCAGTGCTATTGATTATTTCTGCTATAAAGTTCCCCTGAGGACCCCCTCTGTGTTTATGCTGCCATTCGTTCACATCAATATGTCTATCCAGTATATTCCTGCCGCTGTTCAAAATGGACTGCTCTTATGAAATCCATGTAGACCACGCAAGTCCTGTTGTCTTGTGGAAGCCGAATTTCAGATCACTTCAAACAACAGCAGCGCTCGTACAAATCGGTCTGTGGAAGGTTTAATAAGTTATTTCAGTTTGTTGCATAACTTGCATTACATTTGACTAATTATATGGAGGGGCATGTGTAAAAATTGTGGATTGGTGTGGTGTGTGAAATAGAATACGACAGCAAGGGGCAATGAACATCCCATCCACTTTCCACTCTATATAGCAACCAAATCAAACTCACAGCATATCACACCTCATATTAGCACGGTCTTTTGTTTCTGTGAAATCAAATACAACAATAGTTTTCTAGATGTCATAATACAGTAAATGAAATCTGTGTGTGTGTGTGTGGGATTGCAGGGTTGCTGCTCTGTGACTCATGTTGCCCTCAGTTAGCCAGCAGAGGCCACTCACAGCATATCATACAGCTGACAGTCAGATGCTACACACAGTTATTAATATGCTACACTTACATAAAGCATTTCCTTAAAATGAGCTCTGCTCATTAAGTTGTAGGCTAATTTGCATTTTTTTCCCCCCAAATTTGCATGCTAATATTTCTGTATGCTAATTATGTTAACATTTAACTATTTGATAATCAAAATGTTTTTTTTTTTTTTGTTTGTTTTTTTACATTTTTAATTACATTTTTTAAATTACAATGATCATATTTTGTATTTTTATGTAAATATGCATCTAGTCTTTTGTTTACATTTTCAGCAAGCTTTCTGGGCTGATCCAATGCTGAAAATCATCAGTCAGTTGCTCGTAGAAGCTGATAAATGATTTATCCATTAAAAAATATTACCTGGAGTCTGGACAATTGATCAGCCGATGATGAATGCGAGGCATGTGGATTACAGGGCAGAGCGGAAAGGCAGTAAATACAGGTGTCGTTTTGCTGTACACCATGTTACGCTGTCATCACACGGCTTTAAAATCACCTAAGAGTGTCATCTTATAGATTCATCAAATATGGCTGTTTATCCTTTTCTTTTTATGCCGTGGTATTGCTCTGTGAATCTTAATAATAATAATAATAATAAAAACAAAACGGAAATAAATTTAATTTATGGAAAAAAAATTTTTTTAACATTTATTTATGCTCTAAAAATATGCATAAATTTTAAAGTAAAAAATATTTTCACTAAAATATATGCATTTTTAACATTTTTAAGTTTGAAAAAATCCCTTTTCAACTAAAATATATTGAGAAATATATATATATATATATATATATATTTTACTAACAGGACTTTTACCAACCTTATGTACTTATGCTTTAAAAACAGAATAGTGCCAGTCTCATCTTCCCAATCAATTCAATGGCTCATCCTGTCATACATGTATGTATTCTGCAGAAGCGTGTGCTACACTGTGATCCGACTGAGAAATTAAAAAAGCGAAGTGTTTCTGTCAGCCTAAGCCCAGGATTCATGATTCAATCCACCACGGAGGACTAATGAAATCATCCTAATCCTTCCACCTCCCCTCACCCCCCTCATGCACATTCATTCACTATTCTATCTTTACCAGGGGAAAGGGAAGCCGAATCAATATAGTCCACAGCTTTGAAAACCATCAGAACAGAGAGAAGAAATAAAGCCTCAGAAATGAAGACATATGTGTTGGTTTCGTGCATCATGCAGTCTCATTCCACATGCTTTATTTAGTTGCCAGTAAATAAAGGAAATATCTCACTAATGAAGGCCTATAGAGGAATAAACTTAATCACTCTTCAGCTCTTTTTCTCATTCTCATTCTCTCTCTCTCTCTGCTGTGCTCTCTCTCTGAAGATTGAGGAAATTCCAGGCTCCGAAATGAATCTTTTCCTGTAATCGGTCCCTGAGGCTGTGTCGTAATTCTGTATACAGTATCATGATAATGACATTCCAATAATCATCATAAACCCAAGATCTTGGGTTCACAGAGTGAGGATGATCAGACGCTCTGTGTCACGCAGCTGACCTGTAATGTTACAATGATGTGATTGGCCATAATCCCACTGTGAATATGGGCTTCATTCAATTTTAATAATGGTCATTTACAGTAGGCTAATTTTATATTAATAAAAAATAAGTGTAAATAAAAAACACTTAAAGTTGAAGAAATTTATATTCCTCTAGTGTAACCAAAATTGCTGAAAAAATAATGATTGTTTCAAATAGGTTTCATGACCTCACTGCTATTGGTCAGACAAACATATAGCTCCGCCCCAAACTCACGTAATTGGTTGAGCCACTGTCGCTATTATTGGACTGGTTGGGATAAACAATCACAAAGAGGAGCTTGCTTATACTTTCTGGAGTGTAATTCAAATTATTTTGGATATTAAGATGAGATTGGAGAAACTATTTTAACTTTAAACAAATGTTAAAAATAATTAAATAATGGAAAAAATATTTACACATAAATATTATTAAGCCTCAATATTAATCCATTAATAGCGTATATATAAAACAACTTCACCAAACAAACACACACACAAAACAAAAACACATCTACTTACACAATGCACACGCCACACACACACACACACACCACACACACACACACACACACACACACACACACACACACATCTTTTCAACTCAAGTTACTTACACTTCTTAAAATACTACTTTCTTAAACTCACAGGTAGTAAACAACCAATTTTATTCTCAAGAATAGCCTCAACTTCCATCAACCTCATGTTTATTTTCGAGCAGTGCAAGGGGAGAGAGCCCAGCGCAGAGTGGTATTGTGATATTTGTGCTACGATAAGTCCATAAATAAGATTAATATGGCATAGAGGAGATTGTCGGCAGGCCGGGCTAAAGGAAATAAGTTGGCTGTGAACAGAGAATACTGTAAACTGAATGAATCAGTGGGGTCCAGGGCCAGATAATGTGATCATGAGTCCATGTAACTCAGCATGACAATGGGCGCAGGCTTCTCTGCCTCCATGCTTCACTGTTGAGAATGGATTACAGAGCTCCAGTGGCACGCCGCGGACCCATTTTCAACCTGCCACTGAGATAGCAGCCAGATTAAAGTCTACACAAGCACACATACACATGTATGTAGCCAGCCAGAACAGAACCAGATGTGAACACTAACAGACATGTGTCCGTACTCCATAAATGCACATACTTCATAGTGAGTATATCTGACTGTTAAAGATCCTATGAATTTCTCAGCAACTTGTGTTGATGTTTGGATGGGACCTATTGAATGGCTTCTTGCTTTTGTTAGGCTTTAGCTATGTCACATCAACAAACTCATAGATTTCTGCTGTGTCATACATTGTCAAGCAAAAAATTTAAAAGAGACAGATACTGTCTATGTACACATTATCAAAATACAATATGCAAATCAATCCAGACGACACACTTGCATGCCTGCACACTTCAGTAGTCTGCAGGCCGCAGGCACACAATGTGAGAAACACTCACACAATCCCAAAGACTACATCTGACAAGTTTTCATTGGCCTGTTGTATGGATTGGTATATTCACAGAAGTAATCCTTATTACCCACAGTCCTCAGGGACCCATTTACATCGATTTCGCTTCCTCCCTCATTTTTTCTCACTTTTTAATGCTTATTCCATGAATCATTTGCCTTTCCACACTCTCGCTCATGGATTACACACATTCGCCTCTACTCCCATTCTCACAGGGCTCACACGCTCTTTATCTCCACATCGAGTTGTCTCCCGGTGCTCTTTGGCGATTTCAATAAGTTGTGGGTTTGACGCCCTTATTTAAATCACTCAGGGCGGAATGGCACATAACAACAATAACAAATTACTATACAGCTAGTCTCAGGTGCAGTTAGGTTATATGATTAAATACGAATGCCGTCTTTTTGCTGGTGTGTAATTTGCCCCTAGCAGGAGGTTGTGGGAGGCCAAGATGATAAGAGTTTGTGTGCATGTGCGTGTTTGTGCTGTCTGCCAATGGACCACTTCATTACTGGTGTGTGTACACTCGGCACGCGGTGGGAGGGAGATAGCCTCCCTGAGGAAGACCGCACTGCATCTTCCCCCCGCTGACAGGCCCGCATACATCACCACCCTCCTTCCAGTCAGATGCACTTCTCCCTCCACACTCTCCCTTTATTATCCATTTATTCCCCTTGCTCTTTCTGTCTTTTTGCTTCTCTTTCCTTGCTCTCTCCCCCTTTTTGTCACCCCTTTGATTTTTTTTTTCTTTTTTTGACTTTCTTGCTCAAGAGTCTCATTATTATTGCCTGCTATCATTTAACATTAATAATCATTCTCAACGTTACCCTTGTGCTGTTTTATACACAAAGATGGACCCTAAATAACTTTTTACAACTTCTATTGGGCAAATTGAGAAAATCAACAATGGCAGATTTTTATGAGTTTGTTTCTTCATCTGAACAAATTTGGAGAAATTTAGCACTACATCACTTAGATTTGGATCTGTTGTTTAAAACTGTTTTGGATGGTTATAGCTTGTAAACTGTGCTTGATCTGTGCATATTTTTGTGATTGTGTCTTTACTGGCTGATGAACTCTCATTCTGACAGCACCCATTCACTACAGAGGATCCATTTGTAACTCTACATTTCTCCTAATCTGTTCTAATGAAAAAAAGAAAAAAAACTCATGGACATCTTGGATGGCCTGAGGGTGAAAAATTTTCAGCAAAGTTACATTTATGGATGATCTATTCCATTAAAGTTGTTTCATTTATTTGCCACTTTTCACCTGCAATTTTTGCCTGTTTTAGACCATGTTTATGCACTTCATTTAAGTGATTTGGGTGCTTAGCTGTCTCTCCTCTCCTCAGATGATAAGTTCATTTTCAGTTGGACAATGCCCAGAATTCTTAAATTTAAAGTGGAATCAGAGCCTCTGTTTTTATTTTATCCTCTCCTTTTTTCCTTACTTTTTTTTTTTTTTTTTTTTTTTTTGCTTAATGTGTTGCACCATCAAGGCAATCGATACCATCATGGCAAATATTGATATCAGATATTTCCCAGACTATGAAGCAGTATCCCATTGAATGCATAGATTACTATGCTTTGGGTTTTTTTTTATTCTGCTGCCTTTTGCTAAGCAGTAGCAGCAGGCATGTAATCATACCAGAGAAGAACTTAATGATATGAAAGAGAATTGATTTTCCACAAAGAGATTTAACTTTGATAAGGTATTAGTATAAGAGAGAAAATGCTGTGAATCTTCATTATGTCACTTTGATATGCACTGGCACCATCATTAATAGAGCAAAAGAAAGACAAATGAATCTTGAAAATAGATTCCAACATTTGAGAAGGAGATAGAATTAGGTGTCTAGTTAAAAGAGTCAGCCGCAAGTTTTAGTATCACCTTTCCCTTGAAGATAATACACTGACATTAGACGAAAGTGGAGATATAGTGTAAGTTCATTGTACTGTGTTAAACACAGATGGTTTTTGAATTGCTTGGGCTCAGTTTTGACTATATTATTAATGCAGAGCAAACACTGAGAACCCAGAAGAGAGATAAAATGGTGTGAAAGCTCCAGATGAAATTTGCTGACTTGAGTATTCATTTTCAAGAGCATTACTGAAGATTGGAAATATGAGTTTGAGGATCATGGGACACTGACTTTACTGGGTGATCTTTTCTTTTTCTTTCTTCTGAAACTCAATGATCTGAGAGAAGCAGGAGACACAAGTAAAAGTGCTGGAGGTCATAAGAAAAATAAATTCAGTTGGTGCATTCAAACTTTCTATGTCATATCTGACATATGTCCATTCCTGACATATAATGTAATGCAATAAAATTGCATTATGTGCATTTTGCATAATAGCAATTAATGCCCCTTTAATAGAGTTTAATTTGAACTTTTATTCAATTTTTTTTTTAAATCAGTTTTTATGTGGCACATTAGGATTTATTACTCTACTCTATATATGGTTTGCTACATGAATTAGGCATGTGTTATTGTATGTATGTGTGAGCGTGGTTGGCCATCAGAAGTGAAGTGCTCATTAAAAATTGCCAGCAGGTAAAACCTCTTTCCTATTCTACTTTTCTGCTTCTCATCCCCCTCTCTCTTCATCTTTCAGGATCATAGTCTGTTCTGTTTTTCTGTGTCACCCTTGTTGATCCTGTCCTGGTCTCAGCAGTGTTTGAACCGAATTGTGTGTCTGTCAATCATGAAATATCCCGTCTTCAATGAAAACAGCACTGGGGCAAAATGCTGATGGTGCTCAGATGTCTGGGAAATAACTGGCTTTGGGGTGCAATTACAGTAGAACAACCTCAAATCAGGTAAAGTGACCAATTAAAAGCATTCATTTAATTTATTCATCCAATTAAACAGAAGACTTTTTAAATAATAATAAAAATAAAATGTAAAAAAAGTGAATTTTAACTTTTAACTTTTTATTCTGCACTGATATAGGACCTCCCATATGATCAATTGGCTTTGCTATGATGAAGTTAACCACACCGACCCCAAACCTGTGTAAAGTGTCGAATTTCTTAGACTGCAGGACTTATGCTCATATAAAGGTAAGACAAGTGCTGGTCATTGAGGGATTGTTTCATTTACAACTTCGAGGTCTTTCCTGATGTTCATCAGTGGATACAAATCACTGTCTTTTATCACTCTGGCCCAACATAGCAAATTATTCAGCTGTTATTTATCTTCAAGAGCAACTTGATATAGCTCACCCTTTATGATCACTGCTTTATCATCTGTTACTAAAGGTTTATTTCATTTGTTGGCCTTTGACACAAATTTTGTTGATAATAGAGATAATTTAATAGTAGGAAACGTCTGTTAGTCAAATTGATTTGAAGACAGATCTAGGCTGCAGTTTTTGAGGTGAGTTTATTATGAAAGTGTAATTTATTCTTAAATGTTTCATTTTTTAACATATTTATTCATTATTTATTTCGAGCACTTTTTTTGCATAGGTTTACACTTAGACTTTTTCATTGTTTACATATATTTAACCAAAAAAATAAATGAATAATGAAAATGCACTTGCTGGGATTTAATAATAATAATAATAATAATAAACTTTACTGTTATTATTGTTGTATTCATAAATAATAATAATGATAATAATAATAATTGTTTTTGATATATTTTGTGTAGTTTAAGGCTGAATAAAAACTTAACATACAGGTGTATTTCTCACATCAAGGAATGGGTACAGTATTTAAACCATGTTTAAAACTACAATTATTTACAGTTATATCAGTAATCAGATATTTTTAAAACATTTGAAAGAGAAGTAGAAAGATTGAAATATATATATATATATATATATATATATATATATAATATATTTATATATATATATATATATATAGTATAGCGTATATATACTATTCGTGACTAGGAATCAGTATTAGACCCCAAAGACCAATGAATGTCAGCTTATAATCAATCAAAATATACATTTGTAGTGTTTGAGATTGTTGTAATTTTTGAGGTGATTACTGGCAGCTGTTGTGAGCTAATGGTTCATTCGTCGTGACATTTGGCTTGAGGGCTTGAGTAACACAGTCGAGGGTTTGATGCTTTCAGTGCGGCACAAGTCGCAGCCTAATGAAGATTAATGTACTGAAGCTCAGACAACAGGCGAAAGAAAGAAACTTTGCTCTGTTAGTCTGAGTGTTTCTGCAGGGCCCCCCAGCCACGCCAATGAAACTAGACAACTGTCACACGCTAGACAAACTGTCACACTGACATGACACGTCACGCTCCTGACACAGTCTGCTCACTGTCACATGAAAGCTTTTTCACACACTCTATCACTGTGTTGTTCTGCCGTGCATCACATACACAGCATTACTTTTCAGTTTCGGCAACATTTTGCCATCGCTTCAGTGGGGTTTAGACAGTTTTATTTTCTATTTGTCCTCTCAAGCTGAAGCCAAGACATACATCTTGCAGATGTCTTCAGCAATTTCCCCCCGTGTCGATCTGGCCATGGGTTATCATCTTCTTGCCATTTTCTTTTCTTCTAAATGGTGTTTTGTTTTCCTGCACAAGTTTGTTTGTTTATCTGGCTTCAGCAAGTTCTACTGTGTCTGACATAGCAATGTTGAAAATTGCAGAAAAAAAAAACACCTCAAGAGGATGCATGTAATATCGCATGTGACGGCGCCTTTTGCGGCCACTTAGCTTACTAGCATGAGTGCCCGATCCTCTCCTCTCCTTCGTCTGTGCTGTGCACTTGCAGTTTCCCCAGTGGGGTGGTGATGGCTTGTGACAGTGGGTGCTGCTGGCTTAAGCGGAGCATGATTGTGGAAGCAGAGTCGAGGAAAGGAGGCAAAGAGAGATAGGGTTCTCGGCCCCCCTTATGTTATGACACTGCCAGGGCCCCCTGCACTGGCACTACAGCTGATGCTCTGTCCGGCCCCATCCCCGTCTGCTTGATGCTGAAAGGTCTTGCCAAATGCCAGGAACCATAGTCACATCTGCCCATTTCGGGTGGCCTGGTGGCGGCCTTCAGGCTGGTGCAGGCCAGGAGGCACGTGCTAGCCACTGCTGCTCATCTACTGACTGACAAGAGAGAGAGAAACGGAGAAAGAGAGTACCTGTTGTCTACGCTTCACTCTTGATCGCTGTTGACACATATAGCTGTCACCACTGCATCAGACGCCAGGCTCTCGGGCTATGCAGACTGTGTTTTTTTTTAATAACAGATATCTCATGTGAGGTGTCTCTGCCCTGTTCAGATGCTCTAGCTTGCAGCACGACGTTAACAAACTGGAATAAATGCAGAGAGAAAAGGCTACCAGGAGCCAGATGTGTTTGTGTATGAGCGGATGCATGGCTTTCCTTGTGATTCATATAGACTTCACATGCACCTCTCTGTGTTCAGATTTTAATTGTTCACTGGCAGATGGTCATATGGACAGAAATGAATAGTATGTAAATTGTAGTGCCACTTTAAATTTTATAGATTGATACATTATTAAATTGGATATAAAATGCATTTTAGGAAAAAATACATTAATCCCCCCCCCCACTTTTTAGAATTTTTTTTTTTAATAAATAATAATAATTACATTTTATACAAAAAGTAAGTTGAAAGGTACTTGAATAAATACTTTTGGTAATAATTGATATGAAAAAGTTCAATTTGTTAACTTTAGGTAATGAATTTAGTGTGAACTAACAATTTTCCTTTTTATTTTTACATAATTTATTAATCTAGGTTAATATGAATTTATTTATACAAATAAATACACTATATTCTGCTTTGTTGTTGATGTTCATTCATAAAACATCAACTAAAATAAATAAATATATGTATGTAGAAATGAACATTATGCTGGACTAATTCTGTAAAAGAATTGTTCATTGTTATTTCCTGTTATCTACTGCATTAACTTATAGAATCTCATTGTTAAGTGATCTACATATGATATCGTATGAAAGTCAGTTTAATGACAGCATGTTGCTTTTAATGTCATTTGTGGTAGTTCTCTGATTCAAAGAAAAAAAAAAAATACTTTACAGGTACATCTGTTCAACCAGTCTCCTCTCATATTCATCCGATGTAAATTCAAATTCAATAATAACAGCAGAAAACTGAGACTTATGAAGATGTGCATCATCACAAAAGTCAAGTGCTAATGTGAGAGACACAGGTTCCAGCCTGATCCAACTCCCTCCCACCTTCTCTTTCCCCATAATTTTATGTTCTATCTCTTTTGAATCTGGTCCATATTCACCTAATTTTTCATTATAGCATATTTCATAATCCATTATACATATTCCAATAATATCCAATATTCATATCCAGTTCTCCAATTATAAACAAATAATGTAGTAATAAGTTGAGGTTTGTCACCTTACCTCCAGGGTTGTCTTCACCTCCTTGCTTTAAAATGAACCACGTGAGCTGCACCTATGCAGTGAATGTGGAGGAACTGAACTCGTGCCCCTCTCGCTCCCCAACATGAAGGGCTGCATATTCTGCTTAATGGAAGTAGAATTACATGTTTTTACCAGGGGAGTGCAGGAATAGAGGGAGAGGCATTAGGTGAGAGAGAGGGAGGTCAGACTGTTTAGGTTTTCACACTGGCACTGGCTTTTATGATAAATTCATTGAGGTGCGCTGTGACTGTCCATTAGGACAGTAGAATCAGAGCGCACAGAGGTGATTAAAGGCCTCACCTTGTGTGTGTGTGTGTGTGTGTGTGTGTGTGTGTGTGGGTGTGTGTGTGTGTGTGTCAAGGGATGTGTGTGTGTGTGTGTGTGTGTTTGTTATGGATGCCATGTGGTTGGGTTGTGTTTGTTATTGATGATGCTATAGTCTGTGGGTTCAGAGAACATAAACAGCTATAGTTTATGTAATTATTTACCATCAACAGAAATAATTAATTATTTTGTTATTATTACTAATACTGACCAATTCAAAAATTAATAAGAAACACTTTAGAAACACTACACCTGATACAGAAAACACTTTCCTAAACAACTGATTACATCCATCATTTGATAAAACCTGATACTGATCACACTTTCCTTAGCAACTGTTGACATCTGGCATTTGCTCAGAAAACTGTTTTGGAGATTTTGGAGTATCTGCATGTTTTGATAGATTTAAATTATCTAAAGTTAGAGTAAAATGTTGTTGCCAGGTCTTGTATAATAGTGACACAAGTACGCAGAGAGAATACACTGCCATTCAGAATGTTTTTTGAAAGAATAGAATGTCATGTTTACCAAGGATGGATTTATTTGATTAAAAGTACAATAAAATCAGCAATATTATGAAATATTATTGCAATTTAAAATACTTTTCCATTTTAATATATTTTAAATTGTAATTTATTCCAGTGATGGCAAAGCTGTTTTCAGCAGCCATTACTCCAGTCTTCAGCGTCACATGATCCTTCAGAAATCATTCTAATATGCTGATTTGGTGCTCAGGAAACTTTATTTATTATTATCAATGTCAAAAAGATGGTGAAAACCAAGATGCAAGATGTTTTGATTAAAAGAAATTTCAAAAGTTAAAAAATTTATCTGAAATTGATTTCTTTTGTAACAATTTAAAAAGTCTTTAATGTCACTTTTGATCAGTTTAAATCCTTGCTGAATAAAAGTATTAATTTCTTAAAAATAAAATCTTACTGACCCCCTAACTTTTAAACATAAAAATAGATAAACACATGATTGCTGGCTTCGATTTGTTTACTGCCTCACTGTTGCAGTGACCATGTCATGGTGTAGTTCTGGAGTTATGTGCATATTTTATGTTGTTTTGTTGCTCATTTATTGCCTGTCATTTTATTTTCTATTTTTCTTGATGCTAAAAGCATCTTTTATAAATTAATGTCAAGGCATACAAGCTTTTATTACTATTAGGGGCAAAATTTAAATTAGCTTTGAGCAATTCCTCAACCTGTATCCGACTGTGTGTGGAGGGTGGAGGGTCCACAACAGGTACATTAATACCACTTGTCTCCCATCTAACATCTCCTGAGCCAGGCCCTTTACCGCAGCAGGCCCCTGACAGCCTGATAGTTTTGGACTTTCTATTAGGCATATTGCATGGTTGAGGGCGTCCAAAGATTGGTTACATTTTGTTCTGACGGCATTAGCGCTCTTCATATGGCCCATCAGCGCCTGTCGACTTGCTGTGGTGATCTATGATTCTCCCATCACACTCATATAAATCACACACTAAAAGCATTTTCCCTTCCATATTCTCCCCTGTCAAATTTATAATGTTGTAAAAAAAAAAAAGAAAGAAAGAAAGAAAAGAAAAATGACTCATTGATGAGTTCCTCACTTCTCCCAATCCCTTCCTCGCTACATTGCAGTAAAATACAGCGTGCTTTCAAATTACACCATTCCCTTATCACCGCCATATTAATTATCAGTATTTTGAGGGTTTAAAATCTGAATTGTGTGCTTAATTGTTTTTGATCGCTCACAGAAAGTCTGGTCTGACCCTGAGGTGTTGGAAAGCATCCTAATTACCGACGCTGCGCTGCTTGACCACAAACAATTGAACGTACAGCCCAGCACTATTTATGTGTCTCAGTCACTAAATGCAAATCATGGAGGCACTCAAGTGTAACAACTTTCAAATCGTATCACTGGACCACTCTACACTCTCATCTCATCTGATCCTTGGGTTGAGGATTATAGCGTGAATAGATTTAACTTTCGCAATATTCTATCCTTAAAAGTGCTTAGATTGAGTATACCATACAGTATAGTTAGATGTGATGCTGTAATTCTGTAATTCAAATGAGTTTAATACCTATTACACCTTAAACCATGAAACTGTTGTTAGAATTTTTTTTTTTTAAAGGTTTAGTATCACGTTTGCCTGTCTGATCCACCTGTAAATCTGAATATTTATTGTAGATTTTAAAAAGTTGTTACTATTTAAAAACTATTTAATAACCTGCCTTTGCTTGAGGAATAAATCATCATCTATTTTCTGATTCCTGTGAATGGAGTAATTAGTGAAGTCCAGCTTTGAGTTTGAACTGAAATGTTACCTTATTAAACCTTGTTTATACAAAACTTATTGATACACACACACACACACACACACACACACACACACACACACACACACACACACACACACACACAACACACACACACACACACACATAAATGCTATAAAGGGAGTTAAATGCTGATTAAATGCATTTAATCCTTAAAGTTATATAAAAGTCTGGTCTCATTAGTACTTACTAGTACTTATATATATATATGCAATTTTTATTGTTATGCAAAGTTGAATCAGCAATCATTACTCCAGTCTTCAGTATCACATCTTTCAAAATTTGCTGATTTGGTGCTCAAGAAACACTTCTTTTTTTTCTTTCTTTTTTAACACTGTTTAGTCCTTACTGTTACTTTGATCATTTTTTGTGTCGTGTCCTGCCAATAAAAGTATAATTTCTTTCGATCTAAACTTATTGATACACACACACACACACACACAATGCTATAAAGGGAATTAAATGATTTACAGTATTTTTTCAGACTTGTTGTGGACCTAAAATATTAAAATCTCAACTGCACGTGAAGTTGTAGTGCAAATAATAACTAAATCCATAAAAAAAAAAAAAATTAAATAAATAAATAAAGTGGACTGTTCCATTGAGACTGTAGCACGGGTTGATAGAAATCCAGATGATGATAGTGGACTGTTAGATATTACCACAAACATAGGTGGCCCTGTGACCTTTGTCCATATCTGATTGCTGCTCAGCTGGTGCAGATACAGGAGCATTTTTAGACATGGCACAAATGGTACACCCAAAGCTTTCAACATATAGTGAGCCCTAAGATCACGATCAGTTTAAACCCCATGAGTCCTGGCGATTGCCCTCTGAGATTGACCAGGCAAGGACATTCTTCACCTACCAGCGCAAGGGTATGTTCTAGCATGCTGTGTTATCTTCACCAATCGCCCCAAATACAAAGCTTTATCAAAGGGGGTCTTGACTGGATGGCCTGACCCCTCTCCAGAGCTCAGGGGCAGCTACAGAATGGCTGCTGAGAGGCTAAAGAGCTGATTAACTCCCTCTGCAGGCAGGAAGTGCCCTGCAAAACAAAGAGAAGACACAACAGGAAGTCAGAGAAAAGTTTCCCCATGGATTAAACAAGAAGAAAAAAATAATATAAAACACCAGAATAATAGAACAACTCTTCCCACTTAAAAAAAATGGAAATGTGATGTTAATAAATAAATAAATAAATAAAAATGTTGTTATGGCTGATGTTCCATTTTAATGCTTCTGTCAAGGGGCGCCTTGAATAATAACGAATGTTGTGGTCTTCATAATAGCATTACATGAATGAATCACTCCTCCACCACTATCCCACTATCTTTTTTTTTGTCTGGATAAAATAGCAAATAATTAATTTTGAGCTTCAATCTCTGTGCTTCCTCAAAAATAATCACTTTCTTCTTCCCAATGATACTCAATCAGTTAATTAAATATTATTTTAAATTTTTCAGTGCTGGAAAAAGTCCTGATGGTGATTAACCTGTCACTCTTCTGTCACACCTCCTCAACATCAGGTCAGTGTTGGATGAACCTCTGGTAGACCCAAAGCACTAAATGACTTAACCTTTTGAAACAAGCATGTCACATGATCTCCAAAAAAACAGCATCATCAGATGTTTCTAAAGAGCATGTTGCCAAAGTTTTGATGGTTGTTTGGCTGTTGCAATGCATTTTAAAAGTCATAAAATATTTCCCGCAAGTTTTCCATGCATAATTATTCACAATTAATGGCTTAATTTTAGTGTGTGTAATATATATATATTTTATATATATTTATAATATATATATATATATATATATATATATATTTTTTTTAAGTCAGTTTTGTTTTCATATTTGCCATAAAAGAGGACCTGTACACCTCACAAGCCATAGTGGATGCTGTTATGCAATCTAGGTGATCTGATCCGAATTTGAAACATGATCACAGCCTGTGCTGAAGACCATTAGATGAATTAAAGGACTTACAGTGTTTTGGATTTCATTTGAGATTATCCCTTCACTAGCTGTTCTGTCTCCTTTTCTCTTGCCAACTTGTTTTGTCATTTATAGTTTTATAGCAGTGACCTTGAATGCCAGACAAAAATTATGTTCTTATACAAAATTATATTCTAGAATAACATAACAGTATGTTTGTCATTGTTTATTTTTGTAATGATCACTGCAGGAATACTGTAGACATATCAGATGCACACACACATTTGTGGGTGATACTGAAAGGGTGACTTAGCTTCAGCTCCTCATCTTTAAATATTAGGAGTGAGAGGAGCCAGGCACCAGATGTCGGGCTTCTAAAGTCAGTCTTGCAATATGGCACCCAGTACACAGGTGTGTGGAGGGAGAATCACTGCCTCATCTCCCATTATTTACCGCTATTAATCACAGTGTCACTCACAGAGCCTGATCAGGAAAAACAGGCTTTAATTAGCTGTGTTTAAACCATGACAATGTCCACTTATGTCAGCTGTTTTATTCGTTTTTTCCACCCATCCCCTTGTTCAGTGTTACTCCGGATGCAGTATGCGAATACAATTCTGAGAACTTAGTGAAGTATTTCTTTGTAGTATTTTATTGGAGATTTTATGCCAAAACCGCTAAAATCTAATACATTATAAATATTAGAAAATAGATTAGAAATGTTTAGAATAAATTAAAAATATATTCCCTTGGCAAATAACAGAAATAAATATGATGAAGTACCAAAATTACTAAAACTGAAATTAAATTAAAATAAAGCTATAGAAAAATAATGAAAAATGACAAACTTTAATTAAAATGAAACCTGAAAAAAAAACTAAGCTAATTTAAAATATGAATAAATACAATAATAGTATATAAATAATAGCCAGATTAAACACTGCTTATTATAAGTGTGTTTTTTTTCTTTCTTATTTTGTGCAATTTGAGTGAAGTGTTTCAGCATGTGAAAGTGGTACTATTCTTACTTTGTTAATCTGGGGTCAGTGCACACAACCCTTATTCTAACTACCAAGAGATGAAACACTACAAAATTAATGACTGAAGGTCACTAATGGCTCCATTTAGAAGTAGAGATAAGTGGCATGAAATTATCAGCAAAAATAAGTATTGATCTGAGAGTTTATGAGCACTCAACAAAATTAAATGGCTCTTATGAACAGTTAAAAAAAAATACAGTTAGTACCAACTGTCTTGTGGTATTCGGTCAGATCATCTGTTTTGATAAGATTAAAACAGAGAGCCGGCAACAAGTAGTGTTGACAATGTGATATTTTAAAAATGTTCTTACAGCAACAAAAAGCACATGCAAAGGATGTTAGAAGGACAACTGTAAGAATCAGCCTGGGGAGGTTTGGCATTCTGGCGTAACTTGAGCTTTTAACAACTCATTTATTTCACTGATTTGCTGTAACTGATACTAACAACTGGACCATGAAAAGTCCTGCTGGTGCCCAGCACAGTCAAGCCTCATTGACTCCACACACCTGACATATAGAATAGCAGATTTCCCTCGCCTCTCACCTCAACCTGGGCTTACACTCGAAAGCACTTTACATCAGCGTTACACCTTAACACAGATTTCTGTGCATTCAGTTAATCAACATTGGCATCACATGAATGTACTGTAGTTTTAGGATTAATTATAATGCATAACCCTAATTGAAGTACATAATAATAATTGAGCTGAATCTAAACCCTAATTGAAGTACATAATTGGTTATATATATATACATACAGTGTATATATATATATATATATATATATATTATATATATATATATATATATATATATATATATATATATATATATATATATATAATTTATTTATTTATTTATTAATGTTATTATTATTATTATTTATTTATTTTTTGCATTTTTTTTGTTGTTGCATTTTTCATATATATATATATTTGTGAATATCTTTTGGGAAGAAATCCTAAATGTTCATTTTGTCTTGGTCCTGTCAATATTTTAAAAATATTTTAAATCATTGAAAAAGCTGAGAAAACCCCTTTTGGAATGCTGTTGTTAGTGAAATTGGACATATAGGGAGCATTTAATTTGTTATCCCGAATCTCCTAGTGCTTTTATTTATACATTAGCACAGGTACATGGGGTAAACCGCATGATTATTCATTAGCAAAGGTATGGGGTAAACGGCATGATTACCTATAATTACTGTGTCAACACAAACACCACTGGATAAATGAATGAACAATTAAGGACGCAGGAGTCAATACCCGGTGACAAAGCCCTCCAGCTCCGAGAGCCAACCCTTCTTGTTTAGCTTAGTTATCCTATCCTGTCTCTCTCTCTCCCTGTCTCTTTCTTCCCATCTCTCTCTTTTTTGTCCTGCCATTGGTAATTGTCTACACAGCAGTGACAGATGTGTAATATCGCCACCTCTTCAGGAAAAAATTCACAGTTTGTCCAGTATGTCAGTTCCCTCTTTTTAGTGCTCCAGAGGTCCTGCCCCCATTATGGCTGATTTAAAAATGGAGAAAGCGCAGGAAGCAGATACCGGTGAGCCCCGAGAGCACTAGTTGGTGCAGGGCCTAATCTGCATTCCGCCATTCACTTACAGCAAAGAAATTGTGGCAGGCCCCTCTGGCTGGGGAGATGAGTGGGGGAATGACAGTGCCTTGATTTGTTGAGAGAGAGAGAATAAATGGGTTTTTCTAAAGCTGAGGAAATATCGCCATTACCAGCCAATTTATGTCTTTTTATCTGTTCTTCAAACATGTCACTTCTGGTACTCTGGCATGGTAATTGCACAGCATCCAAAAGAAAAGTAGGGGGTGGGCAGCATAGTGAGAGGGAGAGAGAGAGAGAGAGAGAGAGAACGAGTTCAGATGGGCTTCAAAATCCTCTAATCCTGATAAATACCCATTTATGATACTCCCGGCTGATAGACTCATTTTAATTTTGAGAAGCCACACTCAGAGTAAATAGGATACAGAATTGGATTCCAGAGATTATGACAATTTGCTTTTTTATTGTCCTCTGTCTGATTATTTGAAGCCAAAAGGGTCATTCTTATTGGCTGAAAAACAACTCGGAAACAAGAATTTACAAACCTCTTCGTGCTTGAGATGTGTCGATGGTGCGTTTTTATGTCCCTGAACATAATTGCCTTAATTTTACAAAGGTTTCATGAGCAAATTGGGGTAATGAGTTGTACTAAAAGAGCTAACTGTCTCTAATAGTATTTACAGTCTCCCTGTGTATCGATTGGACAGCACATGAGTTCGTGCCCTTGGCAGAAGCTCTTATTGATGTCCCAGTTTGTCTTAGGGTTGAATGCGCTGTAACATGTTATAGATAAAACTCAAATGCTGAGGACAGTGCATTAACATGAGGTTACAGCTTCAAATTGCACTGTCACATTATGAAACGATACAAAGGACAAAGACACGCTCTTGAGACATGTTTAGCTCATCAGTTTATACCCTCTCAGACACATAAAACTCTCCGCATATGATAAAAAAACATAGAGAAAAATATGTCATTAAATATATCCTTCACTCACCATGCACTGTGATTTTATTAGTAATCACAGGTATTTGTATGAACACTAAGGTTAGTTCTAGCATACATACATTTTCATACATTTGCATAGACACTAAAACATGCATTAGTAGCATATTGACAGCATCTAAATGTTAGCATTTAACACGTCACTAACGTAAACTATTCTATTTGTGTGTTACATTCTAAAGCCATAATATAGCTCAATGTAAGACCAAAGCTGTAATTTAACATGTCTATGTCATTTTATCCTTTTTATATGCACACACACACACACACACACACACACACACACACACACACACAAAAAAAAAAAAAAAAAAAAACAATTTGACAAAAAGACAAAGTTGTACATGTGTAAATACTTTCAGTATATTTCAGAGTGTATATCCAAACATACAAAGTGGAAGTGAATATGAATACAAATGAGATCAGGATGTGTCATGATGGTATATGTACATACTGTACCTGACCTCATACTATGTAAAGTGAACTTAAACCATCTTTTAAGACCGATAAAACATGGGATTCACTTTACATTCTGTAGGGTATTGAAGTCTGATCCATAAAGAGCTCGGCGAAAGGGAGCTTGAAGGTCGCGGTAATGTGCATTTCAGAATTCTAGACTTTTCTCAAAGAGCAGAGAGAAAATGCTGTGGATTTATCTTACTTGAATTGTGTGAATTGTGCCAGCCAGAACTCTTTGTTGGATTGGGATAGAGTTCTGTGCTAATGTGTCTTTTGTCTTACAGCTCCTTCAGCTCTCATTTGCATTCGGCGATGTTATTACAAGCGCACAACAGCCCGATTCATCATTTCCCAGAAAGCCTGGGTTCCAAAAGTCGCAGACGAGTATTAAGTGCTGATGGCCTTGCGATGAATTTCATCTTAGCCACGGCAAAGACAATTTCACCCTCCTCGTGTGTTCTGCAGAGCTCAAAAAGGCAGAGCTTTCAAAGTAGCTAAATATGATTGGCCTTGTTACATTGAATCCAATGCGAGCATATTCTGTCACAATACGAGAAACAATACGTCAATGTTAGGACCTAGTGAGATTAGCCAAAGTTTAACCGAATGAAGCCAGTGTAAAGCACGTCTCCACTCACCCAAATCCTGTTAGCGGACTTGTACTCATCACGCTCACGTATTGCCGGTAGATTGTGCTATTCAAAAAGGAACACTGGAAATTAATTTGAACTATTAGCTCAAAGTTTAAACTATTAAACTTCTTCTGTGCAGGCATTGTGGGTAAGCTGCAGTCAGTGAAAAGGTAGATATTTTCCTTTTCTCTTTTTTTTAATTTAAGCTTTTAACATCATTAATTAGAGTCATTGTAATGAAGAAGTGATCTATTGTCACTCTGTTTCATTCTCTGGCATGCTAATGAGATGTGCTGGTGTGTTGTAAGTGAATGCTAGGCTGTCCAGAGGAGATGAAGCTTGACATTGAACAGGATTAGAATCGTGTCAGTCAGTGAATTCTTGTTTGATTGTTAGATTGATGAGTTTTTATTGATTTATGGAGAATATTACCCTTTTTTTTTGTTTGGATATTTTTACCAGTGGTGCTTTAGCTTTTTGTAGAAGAAAACTCCAGAAATGTTTAAATTCATAATCATTTTGCATTTTATTGTTTTATTTTAAGGCATCCTGCCCTGATAATTCTCTCACTTAAAATTAAAATTAATTTAAAAAAAACCTGCCCTGATTTTTGTTTTTGTTAAAGTTAAAAATAATGATATAATAATAATAATTCTGTCTTAATTATAATTCTGACACACAAAAACAATATTACTTGAACAGATTAAATATATTCCCTAAAGTGAATAACCCAAGTTAAATATTTTACCCAAACTAAAATATATAATCTTATAAATTAAAAATTTAAACTTATCCACTAAACACAAAAAAACATAATTAAAATAAACCTAATAAAACCTTACACAATTTAAACACCAAAAATCAAAACATCAAAAAATAAAAAACATAAAAATCAAGGCATTTAATTTAAAGAGGTCATGAACGTCCTTTTTATTATTTTTGTACTGCTCTCTGAAGGCCACTTATAATGTTATCAAGATTTGAATAGGCGTGGAGGATTGTAGACTCGGAAGTAAATGCCCACTGCAATGATTGGCTAACAGTTGTGTATGTTTGACAGCCTACATCCTTCATAGATGGACGCTGCTGTGATTTAGGTAAAAAACGCATAACTGTTGGAATCAATATACGTAGTTGGCACAACATCATCTTTAATTTCAATCTTTCTGCAAATACTGTCTCGAATTGTGTTTTCTGTTTTTTTTTTTTTTTTTTTTTTTGCATTTCTTTGGTATAAATGCCATGTTTTTGAAGGATGCTTTTAGTGATTAAAACAGACCCTGTCCCCTACAGTCTATTTTTATTTGCATCAAATTAAATATGCAATTAAATGTAACACCCTGACTGAAGTCCTTACAATGCACTGAATCAATTAATTGCCTGCTCTCCTACTATTGTAAATATTTGTATTGCTGCTACATAACTAGCCAGCTAACTAGATCCTACCAAACTTATGACCTAAAGTGATTAGTGTTTTGGGCTTGTTTATTGTTGTAGCATTATAATGTCCAACCCTTGTGCAGGTCTGCAGTTGCTTCTGTTCTGCATGCATGTATTCACATCTGTTAATTGTGTGCGTGTGAAGGTTGCTCTGTGTACAGGAGTGTGTAGACAGAAAGAGGGGGCTACTCTCAACCATACGCACTCCTCATGCTCCATTTAAGATGATGATTATTTGCTTTGTTCTCCTGTCCGTAAATTATCATTATTCTTTTGACAGCTTGTCGGCTGCAGAGCCCAGTGTGTGAAATAAAGTGTTTTTAGAGCTTTCTGCTTTCAAGCTGTTTGTGTGTGGGCACAGGCCTTGAATTCACTCTCATGTGTTTATCCACAGCAAGATGGCCTGACCACTCCTGACAGGACCATTGATTCAACACCGTGAAACAAACAAATCAAAAATAGCATGCGGAAAACAACCAAGATGGGATTTCACTCACTGGTCATCCTTTCTGACAGATTTCCTCATCTTATTATTTCCCCACTGGAGCCTAAGCGCTGCACCTGCCAATGATTTCAAAAAGGTAAATGTTTTTCAAAGCTTGTATATCAAAATGCTTCATTTAATATTAGGTACTAATTTAATTTAACATAAGGTGATAGTTCAACCAAACATGACAATTATATATTCACCCTGATATAATTTCAAACTTGTGTAACTGTAGTTTTTACTGCATTTTTAAAGATTTTTTAAAGAAAAAAATGCATTTTTAAAGAATGATGAAGAATAATTCTGATAAAAATTAGCATTTTCTGTTCAGTAACACTAATTATAGCAATAATAAGTTATTAAAGTCACGCATGCTTTGCTATATATTGATCATGTGGTGTAAACAACACATTTAAGCAAACACCAAAAATGTGCCATTTCTCATCATGTCAATGTGAGCATGATTCTGTCATGTTTGAAAGATGCTCCTGAAGTCTCCTGTGTTTGTCTCCCGCTGTCATCTCGATGCTGAGGCCCAGCAAGCTGGCAGGGGCTGACCCTGAGGTGCTGGGAATTGTGGGTAGTGGGATTACCTATGGTGGCATAGTCTTGTGCTTCCTCTGTGAGACTGGCTGGGCTGAGCAGATGGCAGTGGCCTGGCAGTCACAGCATGGAGTGAGAGATCTCTTACACAAATTACAATAAACTCAAATTTTCTGTGTGTGTGACGCACAAAGTCAAGCTTTTTTCTGACAGCTGTATGTCAAGGCATTCCTCCTATAATTTTTGATGAATTTATATATTATGAATTTTTACGACATCATGCATTTTTACTTGCAATCAATTCTACATACTATCAATGAATCACACAACAAAAAAATCACCCAACATAAAAATTAAGCTTTAAAAAAAATCTGTATTCTCAAAATGTTAATTAACTTAATTAATGGTAAAAATGGTAGAACCAAGATACTGATGATGTATAAATTAGAGCACCAATGACTTGTTTACTTAATTAGTAGATTGATAATCCTTTAAGTTAAGCCTGACGAGGAGGAACAATTGATTGTCTTTTAGTTGTATATAGATTGCCGTTTGGCTGGAAAATCTTTGAGTAATCCTTTTTTGGATCTTTCTCCACCTTCATCTTTTACTTTTTTTGTCTGCTATCGCATACAATGGGCTGCTTTGAGCCCTACATTTCTTCTGCTGTCTGATTTTTATACAAAACAAAGATAATTCATTCAATAGGCTGACATAATAAACTGGCTAGCACTTCTCAGGCCTGTTATTGGGCCCACTTTGCACAATTTGCTCAGTGGAAGGTTTTTTAAAAAGTGTAACTATGCTGTAACTTTATCTTTCAATCTTTAATTCTATTTTGTTTTATTGCTGCGAAATCTTTAAGTAATCTGTTTTTGGATGCTTTTCTATCTCCATCCTTTCCTTTTCTCTTCTGCTGTAACATATCGCAGGCTTCTTTGAGCTTTAAATTTATTTTTGTATGTTTTTTATACAAAACAAAGATCATTCTTCCAATAGGCTGAGATAATGAACTAGCACTTCTCAGGCCTGTTATTTGGCCCACTTTGCACGGCGCGCTCAATGAAGGGAAATATTTATGGCAGGGATGTTTGGAAATGAAAGCCTTTTACATTTTAATGAGCACTAAATAGGAGCGGAGAAATATAGTTCATTAGGCGTAATCTGTGGAATTGCTTGAGTGAACTTCCTCATGAGGGTGTTTTAAACGCCTCGCACAAGTAGAGCAGTTTGTATGGTAATTAAGACACCGTTTCGCAGTCAACATCTCTGTTGTATTTTGAGGCCTCTGATTTTGTGTCTGTGTCAAACATTACAGAAAAAAGAGTGTTCGTTAGTTTTATTCTTTCTTTCCTCCTGCTTACTCCTACATAAACAAACCCAGGGCCTCTCAAGTGACAAGAAGGTTCCTTTTTTTCCTTCTGGAGCACATTAGAAAAAATTACAGTGCTGACATTTCTTCATTAATCATGGCGGCCGGTGGTGGCAGCGAGTGGCGCGGAGCCTTGGCAGACGCGAGTGTCCCCGTTGTGCTGGCAGCCGCGCCCCAGACGCCAGCCTTTCAATGCCACAGCTGTTGCTGCCATCAGCCTCACAAACATCTGACACCCACCCCAGATCAGCCCAGTCCACACCGGCTTCCTGTGCATCCCAGAAGGGCTGAGGCCTGGTCTGGTGCAGCCCATGTCCGCATGGATGGATGGATAGATGGATGGATGGATGGATGACCTGAATGGATGGATTATGTGATGTGGTATTCCTCAAGGCCAAAGTGGGGCGTCGCTCCTCAGAGAGAGTCTACTTGCCTCAGTCTGGGCTGATGTCTGAGAAATGAAGAGCTGCAGGGTGTTGTATTAATTAATCTTTTTCATTTCTATTATAATTCCACACAAGCTATTACGCATTATTTAACATTTATTTTGTTTGACTATTTTGAAATTTAATTGAACTTTATTGATGCTTGCAGATAAAAAGAAAAAAAAGACAATAAACCAGCGTTTGTTTCAATGTTAACAAAGATATCAAGATAAGATCAGACAAAAGTATTTCTTATTCTCTATTAAATACGTTCTAGTGTTATGTTATGTTATGTTATGTTATGTTATGTTATGTTATGTTATGTTATGTGTTTGTACACACCCCTCACCAAATGCACCCCATGCATGGGTAGCAAACGTCTAGCTATACGAGTCTTGGTATATGAGTCACTGGCTAGAGGCTGAGGTGCTCATACCACCACTTAGCTCTGTGTCCCGCCATATGGTGGAGACCGCTGGGACTACATGGGGAATCAGGCCAGACTGCTCTCCGAAGAACCCAACACCCCCCCATTTCTTATTCCCCTCTTATTCTCACACACACATAAATGCACACTTCTATATGTGAGAGGCAAGACCTCCATTCTTAGAGTCAGAGAAAGTAGGACAGGTTGAAGTAGTGTAGCGAGCACAGACCCAGATGTGACACACACACACACTCATACATTAGACATCCACCCCAGCCTCTTCCTATGACACTCACAGCAGAGTTATTCCCCCCTAGCATCTCCTTATGACCACTTTACAGCAGTTTCCCCTCTGCCCTCCCACACCTGCCTCTCCCAACATACCCACCCCCTATTTATAGACTATACCATCCTATTCTGCATCACATGGCTTCATATAGTTTCTTAAAGAGCAGTGTGTCACTTTCTTAATGTACAGTTATATTGTCCAAGTAGTACAATATACACTACCTTTCAAGTTTGGAGGCAGTTTTTTTTTTTTTTTTTTTAAAGAGATTAATACTTTTATTCATCAAGGATGCATTAAAGTGACAGTAAAATACATTTACACTGGTGCAAAAGTTTTCTATTTCAAATAAATACTGTTTGTTTTAATAACTTTGATTACATGTTTCTTGAGCACCTAATCAGCATACAGTATTACAATGATTTCTGAAGGATCATGTGACACTGAAAACTGGAGAAAGGGCTGCTAAACATACAGTTTTATTGTCACAGGAATGTATAACATTTTTGAATATATTACAGTGGAAGAGATTTATATTAAATAATAATAATAATATTACTGTTTTTACTGTATTTTGGTCAAATAAATGCAGCCTTGGCAAGAATAAAAGACTTTATGTATCAAATACATACCAAATTTTCATCAACCCCTTACTTTTGAACAGTTTTGTAGTTATTTGTTTTAGTCTTTCACAATACCCTTTTAAAATAATATTTGAGAAGATTCTTGTGTCCCCTATATATATGTTATAACTAATTACTACCCCACAAAAAACCCAAAAAATGAGAAACTTTCATAATTCATAAACTGGCCCTTGCATGTTTGTGTATTAAATAATTTCAGCTACCATTATTTCAGTGAAGTTCATACTTGTGAAGCATGGCACTTACAACACCAAGGGCACGGCTTTGATTCCCAGACAAGGCAAGAACTAATTAAATTTTGCTTAACCATATAAGGCTTTATTCTATTGTATTCTCAGCTCCATTTAACACTTTTTTATTTTAAATCCATTCCACAGATTCCTTCTGGGACATATTTTGCAAATATATTTTCATTATTAGAAGGACAATAAAAGGAATACTTTATGCCTCAACACACACCTGTTCAGACAAAAGTAAACTTAAATTTTTCTACACACTCATCCACCGAACAAATTTTTTTTTTTTTTTTTTTTTTTTTTAAGTGACTTAGGTTGCATTTAAGTTATTCATTCATCCCTGGGAATCTAATGTGTGACCTTGATATTGAAGAAACATCTTAACTGTGTATGCTAATATTCAATACAATAAATAAAAATTTGTGACATGCAGTTATATAGAAGAGTATAGAAGCTAAAATTAATGAATTTTTGTAGCATGGCTGAAATTATTTAGTCTGAATATTTTTAAGAAAATTGTTGAGATTCTATTGAAAATTTGTTGACTAAGAGTGAAATTACCAAGACCTGTTCTTTTTCTCATGTTTTTTTTTCTCCCATTTTATTCTTTCAGGTATACATTAAATAATTCTTCCAGATAATTTTCATTTTATTATCTTTTATTATTTAAAAGCTTTTACTGTAATACACCTGTGATGGAAGACTACCATATGGAGATATCAAAGGTCAAGAGTATCAGACATCAGTGTGGATGCATACTATATACAACAGTAGAGCGTTGTACTATAAATATCCCATTATAAACATTTCCACCACCTCGATCAAATACACAAGAGTGTGTTATGAGACTCCCATCTGTTTGTCATTGTATCGCTGCTTTGTTTCAGTTTCCCTACAGACATGAGTGGGGGCGGCTCTGTTGTGTCGCGGGAGGGTTTTGACTTTGTCTTTGGATCTCAGCTGTTTCCAATGTGCCTGTCCTATCAGTCACTACGTCACCACGCTTTTCCTTCCTGGCATTGGTCCGGCCCGTGCCAGGTGTCCCTGATGGCACTGACATGACCACTAATGTGCTGCCAGATTTTTTTGCCCACCCCTGTAGCTCAGTATTGGGGTGATATTCCCGGTGCTTCGTCACATCGTACATCTTCCTCCGCCCAGTTCACAGCCTTCCTGTACGCGTGTGTGAATCCACATAGCCAGTCTCGCACACATTTTTGTCACTCCTCCTCAATTACAGTTGTCTCAGTAGCTGAATAATTAAAACACAGTGTAGCTACATAAATAGTGAATGAAATAAATTAGCATAGCAGTTGGTGAGAGCGACTGCCGGTATGAATATGTGACTGTAATGCACTTCTAAATTAAAGAGAAAGAGACCGTGTTGTTCTCAGGCATTGCTTATAGCACCCATTTACTTCAAAATGCTCTCTGAATATTCAAAAAGCTCATTTGTGATGTCTGCTGCGTGTTTGAGTTGTTAACATCCCTCCGTTGAGTGTTAGTTATCATTCTGAATGCTTGTCGCATGGAGTACAATGGGATATAAATGAGAACACACACACACGCACAGTTCCTGTTAGATTTTTTTCTGCAGTGTTTGTCACCAGATACCACCATTACTGTTAACTACGCTATTAAATTCAGTTCCTATGCTGCGTTTCTCCTCTTTTTGTGTAGCGTGCTGGGACTCATAAAGCAGCAGCAGATGTTAACAGTGTGCACATTTAAAGATTAGAAGGTTTTAGACAAGCAGTAAAGCTGCGGTGGGAGAAGTGATATTAATGTAGTGGTTTTATGTTGCAACACAGCTCACAGTGAAGGGGAAAAACATGAGCCATGTGAGAGCCAGGGGTGTGGGAACACGTTGTGTGGTCATTCAAGAGCACACACCTCTGGAGAGGATGAGAGGGGTACTTTACTTAGGACAGAGGAAATGGTTACTGAAGTGGTGCACGGGACAGAATCCTTGCTAGATTTGGCGTTGTGGTACCATGGGACTTGGGAAATGTCCTTCACCGTTTGCTCTGAGTGTGAACACACATAAAAACACAAAAAATTTCACATATCACTAATCAATAAACCAAAAAACTAAATATAAAAAACTGTAAAAAAAACTTTTTTTTTAAATGTGAAACAAAACAAATACAGTGTTTTCAGTGGTAATTGGCACTTCTCTTTATTATTATTATTATTATTATTATTAATGTATTTATTTTAATTTTTGCCTGGCTCTTCTTGGACTTGGACATTATACTGACACCTATTGGCATGGATGAAGTTTATATTTATAGAAGGGATTGTCCAGTCAAAAATGAAAATTCTGTCATCATCTACTCACCCTCAAACCTGTATGACTGACTTTCTTCAAAGATCTTTTGAAAAATGTTGGTATCCAAACAGTTTATCTTCCCCTTACACTTCCACATGGACAAAAAATACAGTGGAAGTCAACGGGGACTGAAACTTTGGTTTGATTACGAACATTCTATTTTCCAACATTAAATTTGCACTTTTTTACTTAAAAAAGGTAAATAGCAAATTGCGGCATGTTAAATGGTTGTAAACAATGATGTTCTAGTGATTAAAATCAAATTAAGAGCTTTGTGGTACGTTTTATGAAAGCTAAAGACAAATAATCTATTGAACAAACAAATATAAAAACTCAACTCTTGCTTTTTCAAATCTTGTACTGTCTGTTTTAAAGTAATTCAGGAAGACTACTTTTATGTCTTAGACTGAGATGTGTGTGTTACAGGACATAAATCAGCACCCTTTGGATCTGTTTACTGTTCTTTATCTTAGCTGAATATTAATGCAGAAATAGCTTGAGAGTGGATGGCCCGTGAGGCTAGCCTCTCCTCCTTGAACCTGCTGACTCCTTTAATTACTCCTGACCTCCTTATGTTGAATGTGTTGTGTGGTGCTGGTTTCAAGCTCACAAATCATGCACTACTATATTGTTATGTCTGACAGGAGACAATGAACGTAGCTGTGATTTAGTGCCGGAGATGGACACCCAGAGAGCCAAAATACCACCAAGAGAACAAACACAGTCTGTTACTGTATTTTAAGGCAGTCATACTGGCAAAAGTGGTGGTCGACACAATAGGTTGTATATTGAGTGTATAGATATTAGTACAACATCTATCCTGCATGACCAAAACATCACTCTGGTGCCAAGTTTTTAACTGACTTTACAAACTTTAGATCTTATTTTTGACATATTTTTATTTACCTAAAGGTACATGATTTGAGCACACAGTCAAATATTCTGCTATTTTTATTGACAGCTTGTTACTGTTACAGACGACAACCTTGTTAACTCTGCAGTGTCATATTAGTTACTTTTAGTTGTCAAGCGATTTGTTGTACATTTAAATCAAGAATTGAAGCGAGTGCCCCTGGACAAGGCCTCCACATACCTGCCAACATTTCTACATTATTTCTCAATATTCCCTATAAATCATTCTGTCATTTATACATCCATATCATTCAGGACGATACTGATTTAAATGGAGGAAAGTTTTATAAATAAACACCTCACAGCATGCATGACTTTAAAACAGACATTTCCGCTCCTCACTAGTTTGACACAGCTATAATTCAAAGTGTGAGTTTGGGGATCTTGAGTTATGGTGGTGGCTCTGTGTTGAAATAGCCTGTATGATTTGTCCTTGTCTGGACAGTAAACTTTGCCCGCCATTTTCGCTGGGCATCACAATAGCTGTTCCCTGTAATTTGACTTTTGCTTTATCTTTTTATTATCACCCAGGAATGGATGAATGACGAGTGACAAACCGAAATTTAACAAGAATTAGCATTTAATTTAGTCTCCATAAGGATCTCTTTCTGTTTTACTGTCATTTTCATGTGGTCAGTTCACAGTATCTCCCTTAGGCTTAAAGATCTGAGCAGAGGGCAACATTTCACCTTGACCTGAAGCAGAGGTGACCAGGCAAGCACAAAAGAACCTCTTTCACAGAATTAAAAATAGGCCGTGGCCTGGCTGTCGTGCACTTCCCGTGGCCTCAGTGTGGCTGCGGGGACTTGCTGGATCCTCCAGCTCTGTCTTTCACATGAGATTTGAAGAGACTGTGGCGCTGTTGTTGGTTCTGCTTGCAGGCCGAGCGCAGAGTGTGCGCTTCTGTGATGGGAAAAGAGGGAGAGCCCGGAGACATAAACACCAATTGGCACTAATTAGGAGGCCTGGGCTTGTTGGGGTTACAGCTACGTTCATGTCAGGAATACTGATGCCAACCGAGTGTTGAGACACTGCCGCTGTCACCACTGAACTCACAAGTGGTGTGGCGAGGGGCAGAGGCCTTGGTAATTATAAATGCCTCATGTGTCCTATGAGTAGGTACATTACTACTGCTAAATATAATGACTATCATACTTAGTTCCCAGATTTTGAGCACTTACACAGGGATCGGTGATCTACAATATGTTTTGATTATTCCACTGGGAATGAATGTTGTGTTACTAATTAGTGGATTTTTCAAGTTTGCATGGTTTGAAAAACATTTGTTTGAAACTCCTTACTCAGTATCTAGATGTATCTGTAGTTACAGTATACAGCTTACTGCTTAGGTTTCATTTGTATTTAAGTTTTCTTTAAGTTTCAGTTTTTATTTATTTCTAGTTAGTATTTTGTATTGCCTCTAGTTAAACTTATTTCAGGTAGTTGCTAAAGCACCATTTCTTGTTTCTTCTTTTTTAATCTAATATTTTATTGTATCTAATATTTTATTTTAATTAATTTCAGCTTCATTTCAATAAAAAAAGTATATTCATTTAAGTACAGTATATACTTATAATAACCTTTTGCATAGGCTACTATACCATTTTTTGACTGAGCTACAACTTGTTGATCTGTTGTGGTATCATCTTTAATCTTTTTTTTTTTTTTTTTTTTTTATTAACATTTGTAAGACTAGCCTTACCCTGTTTCTAACCATGATTTTCAGTTATAGAAAAACATCTTAGGAAAATCTTCCTGACTCCCAAATCCTGCTGTATCAGTACCAATTTAGACCCTGGCTGGTCTTTTCCCCATCCAGCTATGTCTTAGCCCCCATCCTGGCCAATTACTGCTCTTTATGGGATTATCCAGCCCCCATAATGTCCTCTGCCCTCATCGTCCACAGGAAAATCGCTCTGGGCAAACACAGCAGGGATCTCACCTACGGGAGAGCATGGCTCAGGTAACCTGCAGCGGACCGCATTGTTTACTGATAATGTGCCTTTGACAGAAATGAGAAGGGGATGTATATGAAATGTGCTGTGCTCTTTCCAAAATGCAAAACCTCTTTTTCGGAGAATAAAATTGCCAGGCTTAGCTGGTGGTAAGGAAAATGGCAGTGAAAGCATGTCTTTGACCAAACAGATATTGCATCTCATCACCACAGGAATCATCATATGCATTTCTAGCCTGGTGCATTTTTAATCATTGAGACATCATGATGTTTAGGTTTACTGAGCTTAATCCAAGAGGGAAAAAATGTATCTCATGCAGAGAGCATGATAGAGTCTTTATTTATCTTTATTTATCACCACATGACCAGGCCCGCTAGAATTTGTTACTGCAAATGCTTAGCAAAGCAAGAATCTCAGAGCTTGAGTGTCTTCTATAGTGTTTGCTTCTGTGATAGTAGCGTAAAACAAACTGAATGTGAGGTGTTATTTAATTATTGTATAATACAGAGTAACTGAACGGAACTGTTTTCTTATTCATAGTGCCTCTTCCTTTTATTTGCTTACCCACAAATCACTGTTGATATCTGATCATTTCACTGTGGTAAGCCTGTGTTTGCTACTAAGTTTAGTTCAGCCAGCCTATTTTAGGAAAGGAGCTCTTTACACAGGACTGCACCAGTGAAAAATCTTCCCCAGATTGGGTTCCATACGAGCATCACCAGGAAACAATCAATAAGTGAGCGGAAAGAGGCCCGTCTCCCTTGATCGTTATGTCCCAGTGCCCTCAGAGCCAAAAGAGGGAAGAGTCAAGCATTTTTGCTTTCTAATGAACCCGTTCCCCTCTGCTTTGAAAAGAATAGCATCACTGTTACTATTGCTTATACTATAAGGTTTATGGGGAAACAAACACCTAGTCCTAAATGTAAGAATAGCATTTCATATGACCTATTCCTTTCTTCATTTGTGGCATATGCACAACCATCCACACTCACACACTCTTTGTCTTGCAAAAGCCGCCCTCATCAGAAAAAAAGTTAAAAATGTCAGAGATGTAGAGGGGCAGGAAATCCTTGATTTTCCTTGCATGAGCAACCAATCTCCATCAAGATCAATTAGGAGTCTGTAGCAGCAGTGGCTTCAGACAGGTTCAAGTGTCCTGGCATCCTCCTATCATGCCTGCTGGTCACACCTCCCTGTGGCTGGCTCCTGCCCACAAACATTTGCACTCTCTCTTTTTCCTTTTTTTTTTTCTCTGCCTCTGTCCTCACATCTGGGATATTCCCTTAAATACAAAGAGAGGAATTTAAAGCTTTTTCTCTCTGGCAGTTTTTATTTATTTATTTTATGCTGAAGAAAGGAAGTAATATTGGTACGGAATGAATCATAAATGATTACAGAATTTTAATTTTTGGCTAAAATTCCTTTAAATTTTCAGGGCTTTTCCTCACATTTCAGCTGTTATCCTATCAGTGTTCCAGTCTCGTCACATGACATGACGGCAAAAGGAAAACCAGCCTTCTCTGGTAAAGAGAGAGTTTTCTTACACCACGACTTATGTGGTTAAAATAAAATCCCCCTGAGTGTTATAACCCATTTTAAGCACTACCAAGCAGCTTGTTACTGCCTCTCTCCTCTGGCTGATGTCTGCCTTTTCACTCCATCATTCCACACTTCCATTGCCATGTGTGCAGACAGAGATGGACTCTGACAGCAGGCGGTGAGCAGTGCCTAGACCCAGACCTGCGCCCACCCCCCATCTCCCCACAGGGAGGGCAGGAGATGAGCCCTGTGCACCGGTGGCCGGAGGAGCTCTGCAGAGAACACATGTATCACTGTAATGTCTTGTGAAGGGCCACTTTGCCAAGAGTATTAATTAGAGGTCAGGTTTTTGGGGAGCTGCTTTGTTTCAGCCCCAACTCCATGCTCTGCCAGGTCAGGGCTCCACTCCAGCATGGCTACGAGGGAGGCTGCTCAAGGCTTGTGTGTGTGTGTGTGTGTGTGTGTGCGTGTGTGTGTACAAATGTTGGCAGGGGGTTACACATCACACTGCTTGATCTCCGTACCACATTTTATGTGCAGAGAAATTAAGAGTAACTACAAAGGGTGAAAGTTCATTTAAATCATGTAAACATTTGTTTTTCTCTGCTTTTCATCTGACAAACAGTTGAATTTGAAACGTGCATTGGTGTGTTCTGTATCTTACAATGCACTTTGATTGCTTTGTTTTCATCCACACTGCTCCCTGATTTTTAATTCTGTATCACAAAGTAAATGTAACAAACATTGGAATCATTTCTTATTGGTTAGTGGACATGCTCCAACAATTTGAACTGTTAACCTTACATGAAATATCTGCTAGAACTGTATGTTATGTTATAAACATGCTATTCATTAGAAATAATATAATATAATATTGTCACCACCATGGACTTTTAGTTTGTTTTCT
The DNA here is from genome assembly GCF_018340385.1 of Cyprinus carpio. Lineage (NCBI taxonomy): Eukaryota > Metazoa > Chordata > Actinopteri > Cypriniformes > Cyprinidae > Cyprinus > Cyprinus carpio. The sequence goes on along the minus strand of NC_056588.1, from coordinate 14,182,100 downwards.
TCCCTCATGTTTCACTTAACCTAGTTTTTCCTTGTTCATTGATTAGTTCATTCTGTTCATCTGTGTTCTGTTAATGTAGTCATTAGTCCCTTATTTGAGTTAGTATAAGTTTTCCCGTTCTTTTCCTTAGGTTGTCCGGTATTGAATGTAGTTGATGTTTGATGTCACCCTGTGTGTGAGAACTCCATCTTGTGGATTATCTGTTAAAGGGGTCATATGATTTTGCTAAAAAGAACATTATTTGGTGTATTTGGTGTAATGAAATGTGTTTATGCAATTTAAGGTTCAAAAAACACATTATTTTCCACATACCGTACATTATTGTTTATTCTCTATGCCCGGCCTTTCTGAAACACGTTGATTTTTTGCAAAGCTCATCGGTCTGAAAAGCGAGGTGTGCTCTGATTGGCAAGCTATCCAGTGCGTTGTGATTGGCCGAATACCTCAAGCATGTGATAGAAATGTTACGCCCCTTGCCATACTGTGATACGTGTCCCGGTCAGAACAAGACAATAACAAAAACCCATTACAAACGAGTCATTTGTTGCATCCAGTGGGGACATAATTACTGATTATAATGACTTATACTGTCTTTTTACGCACTGTGTTGCATCGCGTCATGTAAACATAAAAGCATGTCTGCATTTGTGATCGGAGAAACAACAAACAAGAAGCGCTACTCTACACTGCTCAAAACTTTTGAATCATCAGTGGCAAATTCTATACATATGTAAATGTACTTACAGACTGTGATTTAGAACAGCCGGCATTGTAGTCTACTCTCCCAGGATCAGGAAAAAGTCCTCCATAAAATGCGCTGCACACATCTGAATATTTGGTTTGAACTGTCCTGGAACAGTGTTGTAAATACAACTTAACCACTGATTTCTAGTTGTGTCCTCTTTTGGAAGGCTAAAGAAAGTATTTTTGCTTTCAGAACGAAACAGCGTCTCCACAACATGGCGCCTGCGGCAACAGCGAGAATCAAAGTTATGCCTTCTTTCTTTGCGTGAACATTTGGGCGGTGTTATGCAAATCTTCCCACATCGTGAGGTAGACATATGGGGGCGTGTTTAAATGAGGCATTTTAGGAGGGCGTAGACGAGTCTTAACTTTTATAAAGAATATCTCTTTGGGTTTGAGACTTTAGTCTTTGCAACTTTAGGGATCTTATCTATTCATGAACAGCTTGTAACACTCCAAAGAGAAAGGAAAACTTGAAATCGCATCATATGACCCCCTTAAAAGGATTTATTTCTATTATCTTCATCGTGCCTTCATCATCCTTGCAGCAGTCAGTGTGACAAATATAATATAATATTCTTTCTTTCTTGAAATGTAATTCTTAAATTGAAATATTCATTTTTATTAAGTTTTCACCTTTCATCTTCTGGGTGGAGGGGTTCTTTAACTTTTTTGGAAACACTTTTTATATGGGTAATGTGAATACAAGACTGGCTTTTGTCATTTTCTGATTTTGTCCTCCTTTTTATTATTATTATTTTTTTTAACAACTTTTCCAGTCCTTTCTCATTGCCTCTGTTCTCAAATGCACATCCTTCTGCCCCGTACACAGTTTGTTAGTGTCGTGGCAATCTGTGCAGACAGCTCTGTATAGGTGTTTGAGAAATGACCGTGTCAGAAGTTAACAGGATTTTGCCTCCGCTATGGAAACCAGAGATAGAAATCGGAAAATGCTTATGTGATATTGCATCCAGAGTGACAACTGTCAATAGGTTCTGGATGGAGGTGAGGCAGGTATGGATTTTAGAAAGGCGCTCTTCCAACCCTGTCTGTCATTAGATAGTGACCAACTTCAGTTTGCCTGTGCATGTTAAAAATTTTATCTGTCAACAAATGCTGTATTAATAGGATCCAATAGAGACCGGGGTAAGAAAAGAAGGGGATGAACATGTCAGGCAGTGTATAATCACATCCTAGAGGCCCTTACAGACAATGTATTATTGCGAGCGATTGAAAGAATCATATAACATATATGTTTGAGATTGAGCACAGCATCTAATAAATAATATTCCTAATTTCTTAGAGAAGTATTGTCTCACAAGAAAGTCCAGGAATCAAATCAATGACAGGTTGTAAATGTAATTGTGGACTTGTGAGAATGACTGTACAGCTCTAAACATGGTCAGATAAAGACAGCAAAGCCGTGCTGCTGAAGTTTTCTTAGTGTTTAGAACTGAGGTTTTTTTTTTTTTATACTCTAGATGAAGGACTAAATATTAGTGTTAACATATGATACCACTTAAATTCACTTCAAGCCATTTCCTGATAATGTAAATTAAAATTAATAAAAGTAGCTTACACTTAAGGTGTCTTTGTGTAATTGTATATATAAATACGGAGTAATATTAATTAACAGCTAGTATTTCCTATAGTATTAGGTTTAGAATTAGATTTAACTCTAGAAGGCAGATTTAACTCTACAGCCCTTTATCCTATGTGTCCAAAGGTCTGTTTTACTGAGCACTCATTTTCTGAAATACACACTGTGGGAGTGAAGAGGCATGACTGTACCAGCAATTACTGACTTTGCACCTCTGACTCTTTAATTTGTTCCTCACGGACTTGCCTGCAGCCAATACGCACAATCAATAGTCTCACCTCCAGAAGAACTACTGCCAACAGCTCCACTGACATATGAAGATACATGTTCTTACATGAGGTCAAAAAGGGAGGACTGCACATATTTTTTCTTGTAGTGTTTTTCTATTGCTGTATAACATGTTCAGTGATGGGCCTAATTGTTTGTTTGTGTTTTTTTTCTTCACAGTCTTTATTCTTCTGCAAATCCGCTAAGTGGCTGTCTGTCAACACAAGGTAAATTGTTTTTACTGAGCTGTTAATCTATGCTAGATCCATGAGCTATTTAGTTGTAGTGCAGTAAGTGTTTCTCTGTTTGGAGAAAACTACTCATTAACACAGCATGTAACAGGATTTGCTCTTAGCACTTAGCAGTAGTCGAAATCCAGTTTACCTGGTTTTTCTCATTATGTGATAATGGCTGGAGAATCACAGTGGCTCGATAGCCTCACAATTAATCTCATCTACATTGTGTTAACTGTGTTACTAGGAGAGTATTGCTGCTTTATAATATTTTGCCAGACACTTTTTTAGAGCACATAGTAGATTAATACGAAATGAGAGTTGGGTTGCACTGGGGTTGCCCAACAATGCTTTACATTTTCATTAACATAACTTTTGTATTTAAATGGAACAGGACATGTTTTATTGATAAAATCACAACTGTTTTCCTGTACACAACCCTCTGTTGTAAACCAATACCTAGAAGCATGCACAGTGCTTTTAACTTCTGTAATGTGGCATATTTCAGAAAAACATGCCCACCAAAATCATAATCATTATTTTAAACATCATCACATTAGTTTATTCAAGCTTCTGTTCAGTCTAAAATTATTAATATTTTAAAAGGATAAAAAACCTTAGAAGATCAGAGCATGTATGTTCAGTAAATGAACGTGTATATATATATATATATATATATATATTTACAGTGCCACTTGAAAGTTTGTGAACCCTTTAGAATTTTCTATATTTCCAAAACAAAATCACACAAAACATAATCAAAATTTCACACAAGTCCTGAAAGTAGACAAAGAGAACCCAAGCAAATAAGTGAGACAAAAATATGTTATTTGTAATTTATTTATTCATGAAAATGATACAATATTACATATCTGTGAGTGGCAAAAGTATGTGAATCTCTAGGATTGGCAGTTAATTTGAAGGTGAAATTAGAGTCCATCTGTTTTTCAGAGTTGTTTTCAATCAGTGAAATTACTATCAGGTGTCAGTGTGTGCCATGTTTTATTTAAAGAACAGGGATCTATCAAAGTCTGATCATGTTTGTGGAAGTGTATCATGGCATGAACAAAGGAGATCTCTGAGGACCTCAGAAAAGTTTTGACACAAATCCACAAATCTCCAGGAGTGATGGACCAACAAAGATCACTCCAAAAGCAAGACGTGTAATTGTCTGCAAGGATGCAAAGCAACCCAGGGTAACTTCTATGCAACTGAAGGTCTTTCTCATATTGGCTAATGTGAATGTTCACCATCAGGAGAACACTGAACAACCACGGTGTGCATGGTGCATCCAAAAAGAACATTGCTGCCAGTCTGCAGTTTGCTAAAGATCATGCGGATAAACCAGAGGGCTACTGGAGAAATGTTTTGTTGACAGATGAGACCAAAAAATAACTTTTTGGTTCAAATGAGAAGCATTATGTTTGAAGAAAAGAACACACTGCATTCCAGCATAAGAACCTTTTCCCATCTGTGAAACACTGTGGTGCTGGTATCATGGTTTGGACCTGTTTTGCTGCATTTGGTCCAGGATGGCTTGCCATCATTGATGGAACAATGAATTCTGAATTATACCAGTAAATTCTGAAGGAAAGTGTCAGGACATCTGTCCGAGAACTGAATCTCAACAGAAAGTAAGTGGTTCATGCTGCAAGACAACGACCACAAGCAAACAAGTCCTTCTACCAAAGAATGGTTAAAGAAGAACAAAGTTAACGTTTTGGAATGACTGAGTCAAATTCCGGACCTTAATCCAATTTAAATTTTGTGAAAGGACCTGAAGCAAGCAGTTCATAGGAGGAAACCCACCAACATCACAGAACTGAAGTGGTTCTGTACTGAGGATATGTGCTAAAACTCCTTCGAGATGTTGTGCAGGACTGATCAGCAGTTAGAAGAAACATAACCTGCAGTTATTGTCGCAAAAGGTGGTCAGACCAGATACTGAAAGTAAAGATTCACATACTTTTGCCACTCACAGATATGTAACACTGGATCATTTTTTCTCAATAAATAAATGGCAAAGAAAATATTTTTGTCTCTTTTGTTTGTCTGGGTTCTCTTTGTCTACTTTTGTTACTTTAGTAGTTGTTTTCTACTTTCAGGACAAAGGGTTCACAAACTTACAAGCAGAGTTCTGTAACTTTCTATGTTGTTTTTATTATGAGTCAAGAATGAGATCTCTCTCCCTAAGCGTCTTATTTTTAGACATTGTACATATTCTCCCCCTGAACATGGGCTAAAGACCCAACAATATTAATTGTGACTTCAAGCTAAGTTTACCAACTTTGTGGCCCAGAACATGACCGATGGCCTGGCGTTAGACCTGTTGGAGAGCCCTTATTCATTAGTGTTATGGGCAGGGGGGCGGTCCGTGCTCCTTATGTGTGTGTGCTGTGGCTTTTTGAGGGCTGGACTGTGAAGTGCCAGTGAGGAAGCAGCCTGCAGACTGTTTGCGCTGATGTCACAGAGAAGTATGATGACGTTTATGCACCAACAGTGCAGTTATGTCTGTCAGTGCATATCCATCAGGGACGTGGCCGGTCACCGGCTTCTCTTCATCCCCACAGCTGAGACCAATGTGGACAGACAGTTGGAGCCCCTTGTATTTAAAGCTAAGAAGTTTAGACAGATGACACCCCTCAGGGAGGGCTACAAATGTGTGTCCCCTCCCCTGCATTGTAATTCTAGGAGTGAGGCGAGAGTTCCTGGTTATTGACTTTTGATTCAGTTGTTGACTTGCTGGTCATCCAAGAGTCTATTGAATCACAGCTATGTTTTCTGGTTGTGTCTCTCCTGGAGCTCTTCAATTGAGATGTAAAGGGAGAAAATAATTCTGGTTGCCATTTGGCCTAATACTAAGAGACACTTTGAACAAGTCGAAACATGACCCGTGGACCACAAACCACAAATTCTAAATCATTGATGAGATACTTCTCTTTGCTATACGCTTTGGCCGCACCTGTCAATCTTCTTCACAAATTATGCACCACCATCCTTTATGTTTTTCAAGAAAACATAAAGGTTGTGTTTTTGCTGTGACATTCTCTTTATGCTGGATTCATGCTTGAAGTGTCCTATGATATTGTTGTTTTCAGTCACATCTGAATGATCACTGTCATATTTCATATTATTTGATTGCCTTCTACTAAGATTAACATGGCTGAAATACATACCTCTGCCAACTGTGCTCATTGAGAATGCCCAGTGGATAATTTTATTCCTCAGAGGTTGCTCTTTCATAGTTCTGGAACCAAGTGGAGTTCTCAGTAATGTTTCACTGAAGCATCAGCTTTGTCTCATATATTTTTATCTGAAAATTTGTAGCATAGTTCAGATAACTTGGTATTAAAAGAATTTAATGAGATCTGTGTATATAGTTTTAATTGAAGTCTTTAGTAACTTGACATCTTGACAAATCTAAGTATTGTTTGTGACATTTTTTCTCTTCTCTTTTACTGGTTTATATATATACACTGTACATATAATTATTATTTTTTTAAGTTTTACTTTATGTCTTACATCGTTATGCCAGTATGCCATCTTTATGAATGAGTCATTGAATTGTTCATTCAAGTCGTTCATTCAAAATGTAGATTCACTGAGGAACAAGTAATCGTCTTGATGAGTAAGTCATTCATTCAACCGATTCAGTCAAAAACATTGTTTCATTCAGGAACAGAGGTGGAAAGTAACGAATTACATTTACTCGCGTTACTGTAATTGAGTAGTTTTTTCGTGTACTTCTACTTTTTAGAGTAGTTTTTCAAATCTGTAATTTTACTTAAGGATATTTTGTGTGAAGTATTGTACTTCGCTACATTTTAAAACACATTAATTACTGAGTAAAAAAAAAAAAAAAATCCCTCCCTGGAAACTAGCCAAACTAGCAGCTTATAAAATCTCGACAAGACGTCAACCCTTCGCAAGCATGTAGAGGTGAACTAAATAATTGCATCGCTGCATTGGTGGTTAAAATGAAGCTTTGACATTTTAGCAAGACCTCATTAACAAAATAAGGGGCCCCTGGGCTTTACCTATTGTGCGATGTATATCGTCTGCGATAATATCACATTTCATATATTAATGATGTGCGCGCGCATTTAGAGTGCGTTCTTTCACTGTGTGATTCAGTCTTGTAAAATGCATTTAGAATGATCACAAAATTAAAGATATAGGGGCAGAAAATTTACATATTTATATAATTTCATATAGTAAATCAAAATCACACAAAGAATGCCGTCTTTTCCTCCAAAAAATCATCATGATTACATATATATATACATATATATATATATATATATATATATATATATATATATATATATATATATATATATACAAAAATATTTTTTTTTTTTTTTTTTTTTTTTACAACAAGTCAGTAAATAAGTTAATTAAGAGACTTGCGTTTTAGACACCATATTGCCTGTTTAAAAAATAATTCTACACAACAAAACATTATTCCAAACACAGCCACCAAAGCACAGTTTTGCGTCTCTGAGCAACATGACTGTTTTGTTCCTGAATGAATCAATCGTTTAAATGATTCGGTTCAGTCGCAATGACTCACTTATTAACAGTGACTCGCTGACACATACTGGCCATTTTAATTTCACATTTAAAGTAGCTTTTGATTTTTTTTAAATAATTAATTTCTTATAATTTCAAATGAGTATTTAACATTTTATGTCTTGTATATCAAAACATTATTCATGCATTTGCAACTGCAGGTTAAATGCATTCTTGTCCTGCACTAAACAGTGTGTAAATACATCTAAATGGCACTTCCGATTAAGCTTCTGCATTTCATCTGCATTGAAAAGATGAGTTTGTTGATACTGATTTGCCTGGTAACAGCCCAAATGTCTTATTATTCTAAATAACTGATTCCTTTAATTAAAAACAACTAGTTTGAGATTAATAGGCCTCAGGGGTGTCAAACTCAGTTCCTGGAGCTCATTAGCCCTGCAGAGTTTAGTTCTAACCCTGCTCCAGCAAACATATCATGTAATTTTCAAATAAGCCTAAATGATTAAATTAGCTGGATCTGATGTGTTTAATTAGGGTTATATCTAAACTGTGCAGGACTGTGGCACTCCAGGAACTAAGTTTGACACCCTTGGCCTGTCCCATTTTTGCCTCCCTCCCACTGTTAAAATGTAACTAAGTAATTTTTACTCTGAGTTAGGTTTAAATGAGCTACTTTTTTACTTTTACTTGAGTAGATTTTTAGACTGGTACTTTTACTTGTACTTAAGTAAAATTTCATTAATGTAATGGTACTTTTACTTGAGTAGAATATTTTTGTATTCTTTCCACCTCTGATCAGGAATAATATTAATAAAAATTAAAAAACTACATATATATGGAATACTGGCAGAGCAAATTTACACAAAGTAACCTGTGATATTTTGTCTAAAATATAAGATTCTTCTGCCCTGCAAGTATATATTCTCATGCCCTGAACATATCAAGAAATGATCTTTAGCAGTTTCATACACTTTCATTGTCACTCTGGTGTGCTGTTTTCACGTAAAAAAAAATAAAAAAAAAAAAAAAAATAAATTAATTAAATAAAAAAATAAATAAAATCAAGTTTATTCAGGCTTGTCACCTATTATTAAATGTAAATATTTAAAAAGGAAAATGAGATGGAGCGCAAACACTTATATATTCAAATGTATTGTTAAATCTTTGGATTTATTCATGATTGATGCTGTTTATGTATTTTCTACATGAGCTTGGGAAAGGCGCTTTATAAAGAAAACTTATTATTAGTAGTATTAGTATTAATATTATTAGATTTCTGGATACACTGAACTTGTATATTCATTAAACTACAGAAACAAATGTTTTCTGAGAACTTCAGATTGTTTATTGATTTTCATCTCTGAAGCTTGAGTAAGCCTGTCTGAGGGGCTCCCCTGGGACTCCAGGGGTTCGATGAGGGTGTCACGTTTCAAACCTGGCTGCACACTGTGCCATGTCAACTCCTGGGATATGATAACAGGTAGAATGAGTGGAGAAGACAGCAGTCCTATTTTATCTGGGTTCCTTACTGATTTTCATTACAGGGTTGGAGTTCACCATGACTTAAATTTTTAAGTCATCTCTGCACTGCTGTGATCCAGCTGAGAAAAATACACTTTAGCAGTGGAGTTGATACCATAAAGAGTTAATTAAACTTGATCTGACCTTCAAAAATTACTTTAGTACATGTGCAGCTTCAGATGTAGCTCCTTGTGGCGTAAAGACATAGTAACAACTTGTTTTTGTTTGTGTAGACATGTGAGAGCCAGACAGAGAACTGGCACATGGCATAGCAGCTACTTAACAGACACACTCCGCTTGTTTTCTTACGTATGTCACATTCACATAAATAGCATTGATTTAAGTACCAACCATTCACAGCATCTGTGCTTTTTGGCAAAGGCTCCCCTTTGGCACATGGACCTATTTATTTAGGTCCTTGCATTTTCTTCGCAAATGGACCTTGTGGACAAACAGCCTCCTTGCCAATGGCTCCATGTTGACAATCCCAGATTAGGAAGATCTGCAGCCTGACCTTATCACACGCTGTGTCTGAGTGGATTCCTGGTATCGCATGCCCAGCCATAATGGTGTGTAAGCCACACAGGGAATACTGTCAGCACTGTGCTTCTGTTCACTTTGTCTACTCAGAAACCATTGGCTAGCACCTCTGGAAAAGCAGATGATCCTCCCAGTCATTGGTGGTGAATTGGTTTTAAACAATCCCCAACATTATTCAAACATTGTTCAAACATCCCCAAGATGTTTTAAAACAGAATTACAGAATACTGACGTGATAAATAACAAACACTGCTGTCTGAGTTGCATTGCAAATATATTTATGCAACAACTTGGAGCATATCTGTTGTTGTGAATCATAATTTGAGTCACAGCTTGGTGCCCTAGTAATTACAAAATCTAATACATTTGCTCTCACTTAAAAGCCTTCATGTTCCATATACACGAAACAGCAAACAAGAGATAAGACTTCAAAACACGACTGCTTTCAAGATAAAGGCAAGATTCAAGTCTAGATGTTCGGGATTGTTTTTAAGACTACCTTTTTTGGGCTCTGGTGAGGATGATGCAGCATTTATTACTACATTTTATTTGTTTATTTTTTTTCTCAAGTAGTAATTAATATTTGTTTGTTTGTTAGGAATTATGTATTTATGTTTGTTTCTTCATTTTCTATTAGGGAGAATATATTTGTTTGATGCTAGACATTCATGATATAATTTCCGTTTGATGTTAGCTTAATATAAATAATATTAAGCTAAAAAAATGCAGTAATACATTGTTTAGTATTTAAGCTAGTTAAAAAAGATTTAGATGTTTGTTGTGTGTGCAATAATGTATTGTTTTTTAGCTTAATTTATTTATTTAAATTACTATACATATATATTTTTTTAGCTTAATAAAAAAAATAAAAATAAAAAAAAACACAAAAACACATTTTTTATATATATATATATTACAAAAAATTTACACCTCTAAAATTTATGTATTTATATTTTACTAAATTGTTACTGCTTTAATTTTTTTTAGTAGTATATTTAGATGTTTACATGTTTAGTATATTTAGAAGATTGTTTGCATTGACACTTACAGAGAAGTATCAAAAATACCATGGTACCAACATTTTTTTGAATGTACCATGGTACTACCGGTTCAGGGTACTAGAACCATCTTATGTCATTCATGTCATCCTGTCATTTCTATTGTTTCAACTGGAATTCTCTTGCAAAGATTAAACTTTGAGAACTTTGACAGTGTACAGCTGAACCCCCCCATTCGTCTTTGTACAAGTCCCAGTCAGCAGGAACGTGCTCTAATAGCACCTTGTTATGGCATTTCAGATGAGGAAGAAGACTCTCATCACCGAGGCATGTCCTGTATAAAGAGCATGAAATGGAGAAAGCAATGTTTGTTACATATTGATGCCTATCAGCCCTGAAGATGGGAGCCATGTTTCATCCCCCCTGCACTTCTCCGCTGCTTGGCAGACATGCCCCTTGCTGCTGCATAATCATATTAATTTATGCCCTGAATCAATTATGCATTCAGATTCTCCTGATAGCTTGTCACTTTTTATCCATTAGTCTTTGTGTGCCGGTTGTGGGATGGTAAATAAATAGAGAACACAACACGCCCCATGTTGCTGGAGGTGTGGTGAGCCATCTGAGTGTATTTGTGGAGATTTAAGGGTTATTAAGTGAAAAGGGGGCAGTTCTATTTTTTTTTTTTTATGTTGTTTGACACCTCGGCGGGTTTGTTAATGGCAGTGAAGGAGGGGATGACAGGGTTGAAGGTGTCGCATCTGAGTCGTATTTAACAAAGAGAGAGGAAGTTCACCAGTAATGCAAATAGTTCCTCTGATGAGGCATGTTGCTGCTCTCTTGACAGTGTCAGAATAGCGCAATTACCTGAGAAGAGAGCTGGCACTGAAGGGAGGTAAGAGCTGGAGGAGACAGATCTCGGCATCTGGGCTCGTGTTCACAAATTGTCTTATTGCCGAGAGTGTTGATGTGGAATGGGATATCCGCCTCCAGAACTGACCTTAAACAAGAGATGTAAGGATGATTCACAAGCACTGTCAGGAAGACCAGCTGTGACATGGACTTCTCATTGAGAGACTGCACAACTCTTCTGTTTTATTTTGTCAGAGCGGGCAGACAGTACTATCACTGTGTGTTTGCTGCTAATGGCAAAACTCATTTGTTTAAATATATACAATCTGGATAGAGAGCTTATGGTGAGCAGCTCTCTCGGGCTAAATGGGCACTTGGATGTTTGCTAGCACAGCAAACTGAATACAGACCGCTGAGGGGCCCAACTACACTTCTAATCCAGATGTTTCACAGAGACGACAGGCCAAATGTGGAGAGTGATGTTTTTGCATTCATCATAGCCTCAGATATTTGCATTCCTTTGGTCTGTTTTGTAATCTCCAAATTTAACCAAACAAATTAATTAGCCCACCTCAAATTTAGCAAAATAAATAGTTTTCAAAAAGTTGTCCTGCTGTCTAACATAATCAAATCCCTAACCCTTTCAAACTAATTTCACTCAGAAATTGCTAGGTAATTAAACATGAAACTATTGATATAGAAATAATGAAATAATATTTTCTTCATCATTTCACCCCAAGGATCTAATTTTATCTTTTTACTTAAATATAAAAACTATTATTTTTCCTCCACAAACCAAAACATTGGTGTGCCCACAAATCCCTTATTAAGAAATGGACACAAAAAACTTTTGATATTCAAAAAACCATATTGATAGTCATAGATAACTATTTTCCAGAGACACAAAATTAGACCAGTTAAAACTTAAAACTGTTCCGACAGACTAAATGTAACATGCTGATATTTGTGAGATGATTCAGCAAAAGTGTTGGGATAAGATATTGTATTTTGTGGCATCTGTTTTTATTTTATTATTATTTTTTTTTGGTCATGTATGTCGGTATGTGTATGTATAAATGCACACACACACACACACACACACACACACACACACACACACACACACACACTATAAAATTCACAAAAAGTCTGCTGGTATGAGGAGAAAAGCAGAGAAGTGATATAAAGCAAATGGCATTCCCTTTATGTAATAACCTATCGAGTTTCTACAGGGTTGGGGTTACACATCAATTAATGCCTAAATGCGGTGCAATCCGATCCATTTTCAAGCTGTGAGCTTTAGCAGTGTCTTATATTACGCAACGATGAGCTAGATATTTAACACCTTTCATTTCATTTTCTGCTGCTACAAAAAGTTAAAATAAAAATAGCATTCTTCCAAAAGGCCTTGCACAGAGATTCTTTGAGAAGTCTGTATGCCTTATATACTGTACATTTTGGTGTAATTTAAAATACATAAACATTTAAAAATACAGTTTCCTTTGTAGAACGTTTTAAATGTTTGCTTGAATACACATCGGTAATTAACTGTAAAAAAAAAACTTTTTTTTTTAAATAGCTGCCCATTTTATTTGTTCAATATGGAAATAAATAATTAGAGGGTAGTGATGACATCTGATGCTTAAAAAAAGTTCTTATGTTGATATAAAGGCGCTAATTAGACAGTCACAAACTGAAGTTTTGTTTGATATTTGAACACCTTTCAATACAAGAAAGAAAGACAAAAAAATCAGTACAAAGTGTAATTTTAAGGTATGCAGGTATGTAATATTCCTGAGCATTCTAGCATTGACCTTTGACCCATATGTTTTTTAAACCATGACATACTAACCTCAACCACAAAAATAATTCACTGCGATATTGTTAAAAACACTAATTTAACCACAAGGAACTTTCTTAATACCTATACAGCAGTTACACTTTAAAAGGGCAATGCAAATCTGAGGAACCCTCTGCTCCCATGGCCTCATGGGATAGCAAAGTGTCCACTAGCTGCATAGTTCAGAATCTCAGCATATGCATTGTTTTAAATGCTGAATATTTGGACATCCTACTCATCTGACATACTTGTTTTTTGCATACTACATAATAGGGACTTATACTTATAGAGACACAGAACGAATGAAAGAGACTTTGAAAAGAGCAGATCAGGACCATGGACAGCAGCCAGGAACTAGTGGAGGCGTACATCTTGAAAGAATGACTGCTTACACACATTTCTTCACTATGAATTGTCATGAATAAAATGTATGACCACCGAACGAACAAAGCATTCGTTACAATGTATAAAAAGTAAAACAACTTCAGTTAAATGTATAATAAAAAGTTTTTTTGCAAAACTTTTGCAAGTTGCCCGACTGTTCATTCATTCATATGAGCAAAATCAACGAGTAAAAAGATACTTACACGCAAACGCATGATATTAAGCATCAGGCGGGCATTTTTATCGATCTAAAGCTGTTATGTGTTATTTCATGCATAAGAAACTGTTTGAAAGTTTTTGTCTGCATTGCAAAATCATCTGAAAACGCACCTCCTCGTTCGCCCCGCTTTCTCTGACGGGCACGGGCAACGCTCTTTATCTGCGCGCGAGGCTCTCATCAAACAGGCTCCTGTACAAAATGACGCCTAATGAAGTTTAACGTTAATTAAGAGTTGAAAATTTGTCTTTAACTTGAGGCTTGGTGAGCTAGTACACATATAGGTTACAGAACAAGAACAGCTTTACCAAAACCCTGAGGGAAGTATTACATAAATGGACACGTTGTAAAGGTGCGCTGCACACAAACAGATAAAAAAAAGGTATATAGGTTGAACTCTATAAATCACAACGCAAACGTTCGCTTGCCTTTTGTCTGTCTCTTGTCACCGAATGGATTAATAAGAATCGTCTTTATGTTATTAGTTTATGGGCCATGAGATTAGATATGAATATGAAACAGTAAACCTGTACCGTGACAATATATCAAAGGCAATATAAAGGCGTTAATACGTAGAAAGGGTAAGGTGTAAGAAAGATGACCATCTCGATTTGTTGCTTACAGATTTTTAACAAGTTAGTTATAAATACTAGTTGTTTAATGATTATAGATAAATCTATTCATTTTTTTTCCCCCATTAAGATATTGTTTAGCAATGTTGTTTTATCCGTGTGCATAACTTGGATGTTTTAAAACATACGGTTCTTTCTAAAATGATTTCATTTCAGTTACACTGACAGTTCATAGACAGCGTGTAAGTTTTTTTCTACCCTATCTGAAACACCGATACTTAACAGTTAAGACAATGTTTGAAATATTTTACATGTTTTTGTACATGTAATAATAGTGAAAATCTAAACAATATATAAACTTTTTAATATATATTCTTGACTCAAAAATTGCAGCATTTGTAGTGAAAATGTTTGGATCTGTCCTTCAGAAAATAAGTAAAAGACAAGTCATGTGACAAAGACATGTGCTTTTCTATTTTCTATTTCAGCCTACGATCTGTTAAACTTGAATTTGATTACTTGAAGAATTCATCTAATGATCTGTTGAAATTTACATGTCAGATTCCGGGGGCAGATCTTGCTGAAAGAGGGAGCTCCTGCGCAAAATTACGCCTTCCCTTCTCATTTGTTAGCCGTTTCATCTAAAAAGTTACCTATTTATAGCCAAGTCTACACAACAACCCGAAGGCATCGTAAACTGCGCCGTGCTGTTTGATGCTGAACAGTGATCGACACCTGCACTGACTGCACACTATAGGAGAGAAAAGACGCCGCGCGCACCAGCCAATTATCCAGCAGCAGAAGTGACACCCAGTGACCATGTGAGTACCGACATAATTACGTTTATAGATTGCGATGATACCGAGCGTCATATGTTACTTTTATCTTTATGTGTAACTTCACTTAATTATTTTTGCATATCAATGGCAGGTTAACCATCCACCCCTCATCGCGCGCGTCTGCACAGCTCTCCACTGATAAAGCGCGCGAATCCGGCTGCATGAGGACAGCTATGGATGTGATTATTAGATTAACTTTTAGTGCTTATGTACTGATACTGTTTTATCTAAATAATCAAATCAAATGTGGCATGTAGACTTAATAAAATTCTAGTACATTTATTAAAATAGATATTGAAAACATTATGTGTAATAGATGCAATAAAAACTAGTTTATTTAAAAACTTAAACATTATACATTAGAGGAAACCAGAAGTGTTGTGCTGTAACATGGAGTGAGTTGTAACGTCATCAGTTTAACCAATTATAAATGAGACACAGAGGTGAAATCACTACCATACACGAGCACTATCATCCTGGGGTGACATAAGAAGACTCTTTGTAAAAATATATAAAGTATTTAAAGGACCAAAAAAAAAAAAAAAAAATTTGAATTAGGTTACATTAATGACCGTTAAATGACAAAGCTGGTGACTAATAAATCAGTAGGTTCTTGTGCAGGTTCTCTTATTTTTGCCATATAAATGCATCCACACAAGCTTTCATTTACATGTTTTGAATTATCTCCTAGGTGCCTTTAGAAATTAACATTAATGCGAGAATACATTGGATTTAGTATTCGTTCACGAGAGAATGCTGAATGATATGATTAGACTGATAGAATAAATAAGCAGATCTCCACAATCCTGTGCTTGTTTAAAGCCCTGTTTGCGCCCATATGATCTTCCAGTTCGGATCAGGAGCTTTGGGACGGATATACATTAGGTGGCAGCAAAGAGACTCTATTTTTTTTTTAACAAAACACATACACTAAGGCATGCATGCGGTTTATATTAAATATGGTGAATAAAAGGGTGTAAATAGTGATGCCATTATTTTAATACAAAAATGAGGGATTTTAAATGTCTGTACGTGAATCTATTAAAGTTAATGTTCATATATAGTGTAAGCATTATTAATTAAACAAGATTGTAAAATATATATTTTATCAAAGGCACAGGTTTTAATACTTTATTTTTTATAGATGCAATTTTTTTTTTTTTTTTTTTTTATTACTTTATTTTTAAACTTTTTTTTTTTTTTTTTTTTTTTTTTTTTTTTTTTTTTTTTTTTTTTTGTTGTTTTTTTTTTTTTTTTTTTTTTTTTTTTTTGTTTTACGTTTTTTTTTTTCTTTTTTTTTTTTTTTTTTTTTTTTTTTTTTGCACAGCTCTCCACTGATAAAGCGCGCGAAATCGGCTGCATGCGACAGCTCTGATGTGATTAATGAAATTAACTTCAGTGCGTATGTACTGATACTGTTTTATTCTATAATCAAATCAAAGGTTGGCATGTAGACTATATACCTTCCTAGTACATATTAAAATAGACGTGAAACATTATCTTTAAAGAATGCCAATAACTAGTTTATTTAAAAACCCTCCTACACATTATACTTAGAGAACGAAGTGTGGTGTTGTAACATGGGAGTGAGTTGGAACGACATCAGTTTAACCAATTGAATGAGACACAGAGGTGAAATCACTACCATACACGAGCACTAGCATCCTGGGGTGAACAAGACGACTCCTTGGAAAAAATATATAACGTATTTAAAGGACCAAAAAAAAAAAAAAAAAAAATTTGAATTAGGTTACATTAATGACCGTTAAATGACAAAGCTGGTGACTAATAAATCAGTAGGTTCTCTTATTTAATATAAAACATCCACACAAGCTTTCATTTACATGTTTGAATATCATAGAATTATAATGCGAAATATTGATTGTTGTAAAAGTTTCCAACGTACTTCTGATGTGCATACAAAGATTGTGGGACAGCGTATATTAGGCCACATTTGCCTCAGTTGTTAGTCATTACATGCAGATTTTTTGCTACTTATATATTTTTTATAGCTCGTAAAGATATATAGTATATTGGCGTTGTTGAATTATCTCCTAGGTGCCTTTAATCTTGACTTAATTAACATTAAAGTGAAGCATCGTTGAGAAAGGGCACATTGGATAAAAGCCTGCTGTAGTATTCGTTCACGAGAGAATGCTGATGATATGATTAGACTGATAGAATAAATAAGCAGATCTCCACAATCCTGTGCTTGTTTAAAGCCCTGTCGCGTGCGCCCATATGAGGCTCTTCCAGTTCGGATCAGGAGAAGCTTTGGGACGGATATACATTAGGTGGCAGCAAAGAGACTCTATTTTTAAACAAAACACACACACTAAGGCATGCATGCGGTTTATATTAAATATGGTGAATAAAAGGGTGTAAATAGTGATGCCATTATTTTAATACAAAAATGAGGGATTTAAAATGTCTGTACGTGAATCTATTAAAGTTAATGTTCCATATATAGTGTAAGCATTATTAATTAAACAAGATTGTAAAAATATATAATCTAAAAGGCACAGGTTTAATACTTTATTTTTATAGGTGATTAATATTTTTCTGTTGAGGCAGATAACTGCATTGCTATGTTTTTCATTCATATGCATTCAGCTAAATGTACTGTAAAATGAAAACAGCTGTATTATTAGCCTCCATCTTATATGCTCATTATAATTTGAAATGATGAGATGGCAATAGATGTGATTGCAATTTAAGTAAGTCTATATTTATTCGATGTTTACTGTGAAAATCTTTGTTATTCATCATCATTGTTTCTATTCATTTAACATGTCACAATAATTTGTCATTTCTACTTGTGTTATGTGTAATTGATATTTATTGATTTGAGTTTTCAGGCTTTTAACTAGATTTCTTCATCTGGACTCATCATTGCAACTTGTCACTTTGGCATAACCTTGGTCTCACTTAAAGCAAAATTTAAAGCGCAAATTATACCTAATTTTTGGTTTTAGTGTTTTTTTCTCCTCTAGTAATCTGTTTGATAAGGTGGAATTGATCACGCATGAAAAAAGCAATGGAAATGAATTGTTGTTTACACACAATGAGATCAGGCCATATTTGTAAAAATAGAGATTGATAAGACAAGTTCTGCCTGACAGCTCATGTTTTCCTGATAATTCAGTGTTGTGTGATGTGTATCTTACAGAGACTGTTGTTTCCTCTTAGGCAACTATCTGAGAATGTGTTAGTGATTTGGTGTAACTTACAGCTAAAGTTTGCAGTGATTGCAGTCTCTTATTTGTGGAGCTGTCCGAGGTGCTGAAGTCTTACTGGAATCCTCAAAATTCAATTCTGCCACTGCTGAAGCAGTGCAACAAGACTATACGAGTAAAAAAGTCAATTAAACCTAAAATTCCTTAATGTATGTGTCCAACTATGCAGACTAACAACAACTAGCTGAACTAAGACTGGCGACATGCTGCTTACAATGTACTGAACCAGCTTTTATACCTGTTGATATTCAAAAAAAAAAAAAAAAAAAAACGTAAAATAACATTAGTGTTGTTTAGTAAAAAGGGATATTTTAACTAGAATTACAAACACATACATGCAGTTAAGGTATATAAAATAAAGTGATGAACACAAAAAGAGAGGAAGTTACTCTGTTAAAAGTAATAGCCTGCCATTGTTACCTTAAAGAGCTATTTCTATATGATTTGATTTATAAAAAATTGTTTCGTTGGTATAAATGAACATATCTAGGTTCATTCAATGATGTTAAATTATATATGTATTTTTTACTTGAATCAAACCAGTTAATTATCATGTTATCTTTTTTCAGTGTAGTAAGAGAGAGACACTTAGCTTTCATGTATGTATTGTTTTTACCTTACAATACATACATACATACATACATACATACATACGTGTGTGTGTGGTACTTATAACACAACACCACACACATGTTTGTTTTTGTGAAAAGTGCGGACATCCCATAGGCGTATCTTTTTTTCACTGTGTAGAACTGTAATTCTATCGCCCTACACCAACCCACACCTAACCCTTCCCCTACAGGAAACTTTGTGCATTTTACTTTCTCAAAAAAACTAATACTGTATGGTTTATAAGCGTTTTGAAAAATGGGGGACATGGGTTTATGTCCTCATACACCCTCTCCGTGTAATACCTGTGTCATACCCCAATGTCATTATACAAACCTGATATGTCACAAAAACACACACACACACACACACACAACACATAATAACACACAAATTAACAGTATAAATAAATAAGGACCAAAAATATGCTTACTCTGATAACATGTAAATTAACTGTCCTTATTTAAGTCAGAAATATTATTTGATTTGACTGAATCAGCCTGAATTCATTAGGTTACACTAACAAAAGTTTTTTCACTAACATTTTTAAGGGTCATATCAAGAAGAAATAAATCCTTAATCGCAGCTAAAATAACTTTTAATTGTCTGTATCTTAAATCAAAAGTCTGGGTGATACCTTTTCTATTTTTTTCATGTAGGCTAATATTTATAATCTAACAAAACACCACAGCAAAACGACTTTCCATTACATGCGTGAGGACGCTATTATTTCTAAATTCATAAAAGGATGATCCTTTGGAGACATTGATTCGGGCAGCATTAAAGACTAGTAACCTGAGTGATTTACAGAATTAATGGCCCAGAACTAATTAGTCTTACGTTTAATAAATACGTCATAAATTCAATCAGAGGCATATTATTGGATTAAGATTCATGGTCTAGGTCATTGAAATACATTTATTTCCACCAATTGAATTATTAGTGTGTAGACATAAATAACCTGGTCTAGCACAAGTGATAATACTGCATAAACAAAGACCACACGGATGCCATGTGACTGAAGAGACAAGGTGGAAGGGGGCAAAAAATAGAAGGCCAGCTAATCCTGGGGTGTAGGATGGGGGTTCGGAGGGAGGTTTACGTTTCCCCCAGGGGAGAAATACATGCTGGGACACTTGAGGAATGGACAGACCGGGACAGTCGGTAACACTCAGGCTACTCTCACCTCCAGCCTCGTGCACAATCCAAAACAATACACCCGAGCTATATCCGTCATCTCATCCTTGCGTCAGTCTGCTGTTGCCTGCCTCTCCTCTCCCCTCTCTCTGCCCCTGCACTGTATTGAAATAACAGCACGGCCAGTATGGCAGCAATGAAGCATTGTTACAGATGTCTCTTGCTTATTATTACCGTAGCATTTCAATGAGCACTGGAGACTGAGGTTGGGATGTGACCTTTGGCATCTTGTTCTCTTTTGAAGGGTGCAGTGGAAGTTACAGCAGCAGGGTGCATCTGAGATATGAAACTTTTCCTCTGCATCAGCAGGATTTGGGGATTTGGTTGCATGTTAGTCCTCTGTTTGTGTCTTGGAGCTGATTGATTGTTCTCTTTAATTTGGAACCGTCTCCTTCAACTCTTCACGCTTCCTGTTTTTATGTCTGGTACTTTGTCATTTAGTTTTCCATGGGTGCTAAATGAAAACGTTGATAATGCATTATAAAAGTATTTTATTGCATTACTTATGCCTTGTAATGCACCTGGTAATGCATTGTCCCTTATGAACAATTGTAACCACATTTATCACATACTTTATCTTTGGAAAGTTAGTTTCAGATGTAACAAAAAACATTCTAACCTTATAAACAATTATAAATAAAAATACATATTAATAACAAAAAGATATAATGCATTATAACATTATGGATACCTTTATAATGTATTATACATAAAGGCTTACCAAAATGGTTGTTGAAAATATCTTCATAAATGCAAAGTCAAAAATTGTAGTGACATTCTTAATCTCCTTTTATTTGAGATATAGCTGATAGTTGATTTAAAACATAACTTTACATCTAAGACTTTTATTAGTTTAATCATCTGTTTAACAAAATGTTTTCATGCATAATTAAAGGAAACATTCGAGTAAAACATAGTTTATACTTTCATAGCAGAGTTCACCTATCATTATGTAAATAGATGGATAAAATGAGCTGCAGAAAATTTAATACAGTGACTTGTTTGGTGTTTTCTTTCTGTCATTGAGAAACATATTTATAAATAGGTTCCACAACCATAAAAAAAAAAAAAAAAATCTGAAAGTAATGAATGAATGCTTTTTGAACCCTTTAAATATGGAGAAGTTTTTCAGTGACTGGTAAATGGAGCAACTTTAAGATCATTGTGGTCAGGTGTGTGTGTGTGTATAAGTATACACATAGGTGTGTGTGTGTACTGAGGCACAGAGATTAAGAGAAATTAAGTGAAAGTAATGTTGGCTGTGTATAAGGATAGACAAAATAATAAAATTAATTTATCAATTTATCAGATATTATCTATTAAAAATAACATTTAACTAGCCTGAATGTTATAAAATAATGTACTTACAGATTTTGCACAATTACATTTTCACCTTGGGCATATCTAGAACTGTCTATCAGCATTACACAGCCTGCATCCACGTATGTTTACTCCACTACTTTATAGCATGCAAAATGCTGTATCTGAAATGATGCCCAAAAATTTGTTTTTAACAACACACAAGAAAAAAACAATAACAACGTACAGTACAGTACTCCATTTGTTGAAATTCTGAAGTGTGCAGCTTTGGCATCCCATAATGCCTGAAAACTGATATCCACTGATAATCCATAAAAAATGGACTGTTACACAACTGCTTTCAAGTTTTTTTTACGCAAAATGACTGTTACACTCCCGTCACACAATAACTGCTTTTTATATCTTCAACACGGCTTTTGTACAACTTTTAAAAAATGACATACGCCTTCAAAAAATGATCAGGCTTGAGTTTCAAAAACTAAGGCTTTACAACCTGCCAAATGAAAACGTCCCGTTAGATTTTTTTTTTTCAAATATAGGCCTTTGTATAGTGCTTTAACTCCACATCTGTGTGTATTTGTAACACTGAGTAGAAATATTAACCAGAATATTGCCATAATTTGCAGAATGAAAACGTCCCGTTAGAGACAATGGACGCACGAGTGGGAATGCGTACCCGTAGCCGATTGGACAGGAGTTTTAAAAAGCAGGCGCTGTCACTTTAAGAAGCAGTTCTCACCTGGGCAGTGGGCACCCGCCACACAAAGGTAACTGACGTTTTATATCTTCAACACGGCTACATATATGTTCATGGAACTTTTAACCATCCCCTTCTGCATCAAAATGACATAAAGTTGCCATAAAAAGCATGTAACACATTTAAATGATCAGTTTCACCATCGTTTTAGTTTCATTTCAGTATCGAGCGAGATTCTGAGATGAATAAATTCACCCACAACATCAACTTGAGAAAGTCAGATGTTGCGAACGAAGTGCACATGTATCAGATGCACGCAATTTCAATATAGTCCCTCCGTCCCTGTATTCTTAACTTCAGCCCCTGTCGATGGGAATAATGCGCATTGTTTCAGCGCGTAGAGCGCTTTGTCCTTGAAATGTATAACATTGCGCTTGAGACAAACAGCGACACGGCCGCCATCAGATCGATTAATTTTGTAAGCTTGCGAAATGGCTCGATTCTGTTGCAGAGCGACGTTTCTAGCGAGCACATGGTACTGTGTCAGGTGAAAAACACAGTGGATGTGTTGTTGTGTATGATGGGACACCCACCAGGATATAACGTGAGCTGAGAGCTGCAGTTTCAGCCAGTGTAAATCAGCAACACATCTCGAGCTGCTCTGATGCCTTACTGTATGTCCTTGTTGAGATTTGTTTATTTACAGAGGGGCCTGATTCCACTTAACAAACAGACTAAAAATGTGGGCTATCATTGCATTTCTAAGGTACTGTATTTTACAGAGCCCCCACAGGGCCATGTAAGAATATTTGTGTATATATTTTGAGATATGATGGACAATTGTGCAGTTTGGACTCAATTTGTAAACTGTACTCACAGATTTGTAACTGTAGCCTCAATTTTGCCATTTGTATTCATCAACTGCACCCACTGATATGTAGACCATACCCTTAGTTTAGAAATATGTGCACACCACTTACATGTATGTCTCATAAATAGTATTTTTAGTATTTTTGGTTAAGATGATACTTAGACAACTTACATTTGTTTATGTATTGTTAAATTATTGTGTTGTTGTTTTTTTGCTGTCATAACAACCTGTGATGGTGGTTGACAGCACTACTACTTTATGGCAAATTGGTGAATTTGTACAAATTCATTTGAACATTTTTGTATAATCTGCTAGCGCCGCATCTGAGTGTTAGGTTTGAGGTGGAGCTTTAAGCTTACTGTTTAATGCAAATCATACATTTTTGCACAAATCAAATTATGAAAACTCATAGGGGTTGGCAATATGACCA
The DNA here is from genome assembly GCF_018340385.1 of Cyprinus carpio. Classification (NCBI taxonomy): domain Eukaryota; kingdom Metazoa; phylum Chordata; class Actinopteri; order Cypriniformes; family Cyprinidae; genus Cyprinus; species Cyprinus carpio. Next base: position 14,158,600 of record NC_056588.1, on the reverse strand, counting down.
GATTCTTATATGTTGATATGAGTAGTTTTATTTCATGATAACGATATCTATCACAATATAGTTATTTTTGCTTTAAGTAAGATTTTTAAGATATCAATAGTTTTTGATACAATCGAAACTTCATAATTCTCGTCATCAGTTTAAATATCAAACTAATACTAGCCTAACAAACATAACCAAGAAAGAAAACACACACACACACACACACACACACACACACACACACACACACACACACACACACACACACACACAACTCTCAAGCTTACTGAAGACAAGTAAACAGTCTGTGATAAATAGACCTACATTAAAAAAAACTTAAAGCACTGGAAATAAGAAATACTACTTAAACTGTATTTCATGTAGGTCTATAAAAAAGTTTAAGTATGGATTTATTCAGTTGAGAGTTTATTTTCTCTCTTTTTTTAATTTAACACAGACAGCACCAGCTTTATGAAACTGCTGTCACTTCAAGACTGAATGCATGGATCTAATGTACTGATGTACATTCATTTTCTTTCTGAACTGTTTACGTTTACTTAAGACATAAATGACTGTGTTGATGAGCATACTCACAAAGATGGGCATTTAGACACAAAGTGTGTGTGTTTGAACGTTGAAGCCTATAAACCACTAAAAAGAACTTAGTTCATTGAGTATTGCGCTGTGTACGTTTCAGGTGTGTGTACATATACAAATTTTCATTGTTTATTGTGCTCATACAGTTTACAATCACATGTTTTTAAATTGCAGTGCTTATAAACGTGTTGAAATGATACGCTTCAATAACGGCACAGCACGAAAACTTAATGTGAGTGTAACCGTGTTAGAGACAATAGTACAATATCTGTACTGCCCCCTATAAATTCATACGGAACTGACAATTAAAAAAAATAGGTACATTTTCTCGTGAGATTGCCCCTGTAACTTCCACTGCACACTTCAAAATAATAATAATTATTATTATTTTAGTATAAGTGTGTGTGTGAGTGTGTGTGTGTGTGTGTGTGTGTGTGTGTAGCACTGCATATTCTGCAATGTATGTTTAAAGTGTGAATTTATAGGGGGCAGTACAGATATTGTACTATTAATTTATAGGGGGCAGTACAGATATTGTACTATTGCAGTGGTTTTTTTAATTGTCAGTTCCGTATGAATTTAAAATATGTACATACACTCACACACATTTGTAACAAAACAAAAACAAAAATATTTAAAATAAAAAAAAAATAATAAACCAACACTCACACACATTTGTACTAGAATAATAATAATAATAATTATAATATCATACAAATCTTAAACCCAGTGTGGGTATATTAATATATATTAATATGTTAAATGAGGCACAGTGGCACATATTTTCAAATTGGACTAATGGTCCACATATCTGTTGGTAATGATTAGATAAACTGAGGGTAGAGTATAAGCATGAACCATTAATTTAACATTCTTTCTGTCCCCAAACAAGTTAAGTGCTAACCTCCGATGCACAGCCTTTGTAGCCTTTGCTAACTGTAAGTTGTTATTGTATGGAAAGGAACATTGTGAGCATGCTTCAAAACATCTCCTTTTGTGTTCTACAGAAGAAAGATAGTCATACAGGTTTGCAGCATCACAGGGATGAGTAAATAATGACGGAAATATATTTTAATTGTTAAAGGATATGCAGTTTTTCTCCAAAAGCCCAGGTTGTAAATGCATTGCAAGTGCATTATGTAGCAATAGATGCAGATATTACTCAAACATAGTCAGGTGTTATCCAATGCTGCTGTTTAATTTGAGAGTTACAGTCTCGGCTCAAATCCTGCATTGAGAAGTGAGCAGAAATGCTCGAGTGTATTTCCAGAAATGTGAACCCTCTTGAAATAGCTGTTTGTTTGTTTATAGAAGTCTGGTTTTGGGGAGGTTGAACAATCAACATTTTTCACATGAGCCAGGCATACTTCAGGGAGCACAGATCCCAGAGGCTCCTGGCTGGTGACAGTTAGCCCCCTAGTCCGGAGATCCAGGCTCCTTCTTCCTTGAAATGTGATGCTTCTGCTTTTCAGTAAAGCAGCTCTTTTCTGCCTGCTTGCAATAGGAGATCTGCCGGTGCTGTGTGCTAGTACACAAGCGAGAGGGAAAGAGCCGGTCAGCTTGCCCAGCAGCCTCTTTTCTCTCTCTCTCCTTCTCTCGCTCTCTCTCTTTCCTCCCTCCTCTTTCTAACCCTCACTTGCCAAGCTAGGGTCCTGCTTAATGATTTTGAGAGAAACACACAGCCCCTGATTCAGGCTAGCTGAGGGAAAGCAAGCAAGCTTTTTTTGTGTGTGTGTTTGTGGTCGCTGCACTGGGAAAGGGGAGGAAAAGCGAGAGGCAGCCGGCGGGCGGACGTCCTTGTCCTTGAAAAACTGCACCAGAGAACTCTTTGAGGGAAGCCAGGATCCAGCGTAAGTAAGGCACACCTCTGACTGGGAGGGACAGCGGGGTGGATGGGAGACCTGCTGCTCTGTGTTGACCCACCAGGCTGGACTGAGCCACGGTGGTTCTGGATATGTGGCGCTTGGTTCTTTAAATGCTTAATGCTTTTGACAGGGGATTAGGTGTAACATAAAATGCCTTATGTCTCTGAAAAAGCCTGCCAAACTTTGTTCTGTGAAGCTTACTCTCTGTTGTAGTTCAAAGCCGGGTAATCTCTGTTTCACTGCGAACTGAAGCACATTATCACAATATTGTAGCCTGTCATGATTTACTTGTTTAATGTTGCATTATAATAGGACAAACAATGCTATGTTACATATGTACAAGGACTGCTTGTAGGCCAGGATTTCATTTGTAAACACTGGAAGTATCGCTTAAGATTACGTGTCGTGGAAATCATGGCTGTGAGTTTGCAGACAAAATACAGAAATGCAAATGAGCGCTTGTTTCAATCCCACTGGATTTATGTAGAGCATGAGGGATCTTGTTGTAGCTCTGTGACTGCTCTGCTAGCCAATCCAGGTCAGCCAGTCAATAATTGCCACATACCAATATGGAAAGTTTGACACCAGCTAAAGAGGCTTTTCTGATCATGTTAATACTTACTGTGTGCAACCAGAAAGGTTTGGATTTTTTTTTTTTTTTTTTTTTGGTGGATAAACTGCATCCTAGCACCCTGTTTGCTGTGTATGCATCACTCCATAATTGATACCCGGAGAATTTTGAATGTGGATCGTCTATTAATACCCACACCAGTGATGCCTGCCACAGCTCTGCTTCATGTTTGCAATAAAAACTACAGATCTGCTGTCTGTAAACTCGTAATTTCTCTATATTGTCTAGTGGTCATAGTTGTAAACATCAAAAATGGATAGCAGTGAATAAAGATAATTGTTGTGCAGATGTACAGGTATTTGTTAGGTATGCACACTATATTGGGATCATATAGATTATATGTTGATTATATATATATTTTATTTAATTGCTTTATTTTATGCTAATTTCCCATATTTTTACATTTATTTGTCATTTTCCGTTATCTAAAACTTGAAACTTACATTGAAATTAATCTTTATTAATCTAATTAATAACACTGTTAAATGTATTTTTTTTTAACAAATGCTAAAATAAATATCACTTTTTCATACTGTACAATATAATGTTGTGATGTAGTGGTAGAATCAGCAGAATTGTAGTTTGTGAATGTTTATTTCTAATATGATATTATTATTTATAATGGCTGATGGAAATTCAGCGATGCCATTTACAGCAATAAATTTCATTTTGAAATATATTAAAATAAAAATAAAATGTTTCACAATGGTTCTGTTTTTATTGTTTTTGATCAAATAAATGCAGCCTTTGTGAACATAAGAGACACTATCTATCTATCTATCTATCTATCTATCTATCTATCTATCTATCTATCTATCTATCTATCTATCTACAGTATCTATCTATTAATTTGGTTTAAAGTCTTAATTTAAATACTGAATCTATCTGTTCCCGTAAAAGTTCTATTTACTGCTAATCCCTAGTTTGCTTTGCAATGCAAAAGCCCTCCGAAATCCCATAGACTTTGAGCAAAGATGATCTTCTGATTAGTATTCCACTGTCATAATGTATCCGTCAAGTTTACAAGCCCACCCTCTTCCCAATGTATTCTGGGGCATGGTACACAGCATGTCGCTTTTAGTTCAGCAGGATTTGACTCTGGAGTTGCCAGAGTAGCCTATGCATTAATTTCTGAACACTGAGGTCTTTTGATTCCCTGGGAAATTGGGGATCCGCATAACATGCGGTTACTCGTTCGCATATGAATCAATTCATTATCTTAAAAAGAGGTATTTAGATTATTAATCCTGAGGATTAACACTGTGAATTAAGAAATCTGTATTACCTCGCACCCACGACCAAAAATGCTGTGGCCGAGATAATCCTGTCCAAGTATGTAAGTTACTGAGTTACTGAGTAGATGGAGTCAATCAGTCAATTATTTATTTATTTTTGCATTTTTTAATATGTGCGTATATTGTGTTGTGACCTTGTTTTTTTAACCCCAAATCATTATTTATTTATTTTTTAGTTTGATGTTTTTAAGACATTTTTGACTCTAGATGACCGGGAAGGCATTTTTAGCCCAGAGTATGTTGTGCTGTTGAGGTGTGATGGTGTTTGTAACTTTCAGCCTTGTGAAAGGCCAGTTTGAAATGTGCCTTCCTGCAGGAAATTAATCTTCTATGGTTTATTAGTGGAGGCCACACTCTGAAGTATCCTTCACCTTTTGAATAATTAACAAGCAAGCTAAACAATGTGGTAGATAGATGGCATAAATCTGAAGGCCGTGGCGAAACACTTCTGGTCTAGCATTCATAAAGAGTCTCAAGCAATCTAAACAACGGTGAAATGAGATGAATTAATTGTGTTGTTGCTTTTGGCATCTGCAGTCTTAACGCTACTTGAAAAAAAAAAAAAAAGACCCATCAGACCGGTCATTCCTTTCCATAATCTCTCACCTCATTCTTGGTGGATGGCTTCAGTGTTTTCTTTAAGACTAAGAGCTTTGTGTTAAAGCTACTCTCAAATTCTTGACAGATCGATACCTATAGATCCTCTAATTGGAAGCCATTAGTTATGGGGTTTATAAAGCTAGTAATTATTGTGTGTAATCTTGCAGAAAATTAAATTTGGAGTTGTGTACAGTGTATTGGAGAGAAGATTTTTTTTCTGCTGCATTTACTATCTGTCAGGTGCTGCACGGACCTACTTTTTTATGTGCAGACAGAGCCAACTTTAGTTTTTCTAGCATAATACACTGCATATATATGGAAAAGCTGAATAAGTGGAAGCTGTTTCTGGATTAGGCTTTATGAAAGAACGAGGGAGTGGATCTGTATTCTTCTGAGAAAACAAAATGCAAATAGAAAGTTCAAAAGAACAGCATTTATTTGAAATAAAAATCTTTCTTTCAACATAAATGACTTTGCTGTCATTTTTGATCAATTTAAATGTGTCCTTGCTGAATAAAAGTATTAATTTATTTCGAAAAAAATAAGTAAAAATAGTACTTACCCCAAACTTTTGAACAGTAGTGTACATGCTACATATTGTATAGTTGTATATAAATTAATTGTATTTTGGTTTGTATGATACACAATTCTGCTATGGACTGGTTATGTTAAATCTAAGTTTAAAGTCTAGAATAGACTTATTTTATGCTCTTTTATATCATGCAGTTGCAGTACTCGTAACATTCAGTATAGGAGATTTGGTATAGGAGTTGTCACAGTGGATTCTCTGACTATGGGAAGAGGAACGGGCCACATGCAAACACACAGAGTTGTTAATAAAAAAAAAAAAAAGAGTAAAACTTGAACTGCTAATTCTAGTGGTGCTTTAATTTGACTGTTATTTCATATAACTGTGTAAACAGCACAGTACATCTAGATGGCAAAGTCATTGGAAACGTTTTTAAAGAAATGTTTTGTTAAGCTCTATCGACAGCATCTGTAAAATCAAACTGTACTTATGTGTTTAAAATGGATGTTTAAAGGCTTTCTAAGGAATTTAACATAAACCATTTAGCATAAATATAAAGCTCATGTTTTCATAAAAAAAAAACACTCTACAATACAAATTCTTTCACACACAGAAATGTGTTGAGCTGCAGGGGTCCCACAATCATAGAATCATGGATTTTAATATTGTTATTGGATACTTTTTTCCCCCTAGAAATGTTTTGAATAAAAATAGTAAAACTTTAAATTTTGTAAATGGAAATGTAAAAAAAAAAAAAACACACAAAAAAACAAAAACAAGAATTACCAGTTAAAATATTTATTTATTTGTTTGTTTGTTTATTTTAACTTTAAAGTAGTCTGATGTCACCCAATCTATAGCATTCTTTTAAAGTTTAGGTTTAAGAACTCCCAGTGTAATTCAGGCAGTTTGTTGTGGGAGTAATTAGAGTAGCGTTAATTCTATGTGTATCAAAGTTTAATTAAAGGATATGTTGTCATGAATATTACCTGTTAGATCTCTTAATGCATTGACCCAGAGAGATTTGCATAATCAAAAAAATCATCTCAGTGATTACCAATAAAGCAGCAAGAAACCACTTTGAAAGTGGTGCACAATTGCTGCGCAACAATAGAGGATCAGATATTATTGTGTCTTTAGCATTCTGGTTATGTTGTTGACCGGTCTAGATTTAGAACTGGACCACTAACAGAAAGCATTGCACCTAGTACAGTGTGCCTTCATGACCACCTTTTTTAAAACAGGTCCTGTATTATTATTATTTTATTTATTTATTTATTTATTTTGCATTTGGGAGTATAACCCAAAAAGTTAGGTCTGTTAGCTTCACTCACTGTATCTTCAGCAAACCGTAAACTAACCATGATATGCAAAGCAGCTTTTGTTTAGCTGTGTAAATGAAAATTGCTAATCAATTTTACCCCTTATTTCATGGCCTGTGGTTTCTGCCCCACCCCCACCAGCTGGTTAATCATGCACAAGCTGAACACTTCATTACCCAGGACATGTTTGCCCCTTAGCGCTTTCTCGCTAGTAAATTAGTTCTTTCTATTTATACAGGTAAGGCAGGTCAGAGGTCTCCGGGTTGCAAAAGGTAAAGGAATGAAATTAATATAGCGCCAGGCTCTTCTGGCTGAGAGCCTCCCAGAAGAAAAGCCCTCCAACTTAAACAGTTTCATAAGGAGAAATGAATTGGCACTGTAGGAGTGCGGCTCTTTTTGTTCTAGCCTCAGATTGGTCCTGCTGTGTTCTTTCTGTGCTGCACTGCGTGTCCTTTGAAGCCATGAGCTCAAATCTTGGAAGCCTGTTTCCTACCCAGTGCCTGTCCTATCTGCCTTCGCACCTTCGTCCATGTTGTTTTTGCGGTTTCATTGTGTGATTCACTATTTTGCTCTTTCTGCAAAGAGTACTTGTGAAAATTGGGGGAGAGCCCCAGAGATTTGAGAGAGCAGTGTATTATCTCCATGTAATCCCAGAGTGACATTGTGTCATCTGTATGACGAGTCAGAGTCTGGGGGGGCTTCATCTGAGCTTTATAGGGGATGAGGTGGAACCGATCCGTTTCACAGGTGTTCCGGACTGAAGTATGCATCTTTAAGGTTTTGTTGAACTTGTTGAGTGATGGTCACAAGTGGTGTTGTTGTCTACTTGGAAAAAGGCAGTTGTCCTTATGCCCCAAAACCATTTCATTGGATGAGACTATATAAATGTATGTAGATTACTGATTCCAAATTACATGATAAAAATTGTAGTTAGTAACGTAATCCATTACATTACACATATTTGGTAATATAATGAGACTACTTTTTGATTACTTTTAGATAACTTTTGACCTAACTTGTTTATTACATTGAATTAAATATAATAATCTTTAAAAATACAAAGTGTAAGAAAATATTTTCTATTCGTTGTTATTAACAACATTAACATTGAACATTAAACATTACATTACGTCAAACCGAGGTTTGTAAAGGAACTGCAGGGGTTCATGAGTTTAATGAAAAGCTAATAATTAAATTATAAAAATGTAAAATTAAATAATTTTAAAATATATATTTTAAATATTTTATTTGTTTACCTGCATGTGACCAATAACCAATGTCAGAAAACTGTGAACATGCAAGTGCGATAAATAATTAAAAAAAAAAGTAGTTTAAAATCTCAGGGATATTTCAAGTAAATATATTTGGTGAAAAAGGTTCAGATGACAATAAATTTGAATGTGTTTTAAAGACAAAAGCCTTCCAAAGACATAGTAACATATGGTTAAAAGTCACATAAAAGTAAGGTTAAAAGTAATATAACCTACTGAGTGATAATTCAAATAAAAATATATGTCTTCATCAGTAGTTGATACAATGTTGAAACACTTCTTAAACCTGAAATGAGTTTTGTAAATCCTGTGGTCAAATGCTGTGTAACCACCTGACTAATGACTGGTCTATGTGTGAATGTCAACAAAACTGTAAGACTTGCTGAGTGTATAATATATAAGCGGCAGGCTATTTTAGGAAGGAACATTTAAAAGATGAAAAAGAGGAATTAGGGAGAATCAATAAAATACAAGTAATTTATTGCTATTGTGTGAATATGTAGTCATGTAATCAACAGGAAAAGTAACTGTAGTCAGATTACGAGTATTTTAAAATGTATTTTAATCTAATTACTTAATCCAGATTAATTTTATTTTGTAATAAAATCACAATAATAATATTTAGGAATGCTAATATTTATTTGCAATTATGAAAATATGTTTTGTTTTTAAAATTAATCATTTTTGATAAGGTTTTGAGGAAGCACAGTTTAAACCAGCAAATTCATGTCTTCAGGATTACTAGCCCTGTATCCGAATATGCCCACTTCCCTACTATATAGTAAGGAATATGTGAAATGAGTAGTATGTGGAAATTTATAATCTTCATAAAACAGTGGGCAAAAAGTACAGAATGACCTACTAATGCCAACAGATTCTGAAGTGTGCAATCACTGGTTGCTTTACTATCCCATGAGACCACAGGATAAGAGTTGTGAATGGCAGTGAAGTGACGCAACTGACTCTGTAAGTCACATGACATTTACAAGTAATGTAAGTCACATGAGGTTACACTACACTACTACGTTTATAGAATGTACTTTAAAAAAAAAAGTCACAGAGCTTTCATTTCTAATCAAATGCAGTAGCTGCCTAGACTGTATGCTATTTCGAAAGCATAGCATAAAGCTTCCAGACAGGTGCATTTGAAACTGTTTGGAGCTAAACTCTAAAGAAAGGTATCCCTCCAGGAGCAGGACTGGACTCCCCTGGCCTACGCAACTTTAGATCACCGTTTCCACATCTGTAACCACACTATCACGCTTTCTTAAGAGAAGCAGATTGCTTTGAGGTTAGAGCAGCCACCCTAGTTCCTCATCAGAGAAGTGGACCACAGCACTTCGCTCCTGACCCAGTGCAGTTATAAGAAATCTGGCTTGAGAAGCCTATCAGCTGCTTAGGAAATGTTCTCAAGAGGTCCCTCAATCTGGCTTTCATCATCATCTGTCCCCCTTAAAATATGACCAATGCCACCTTCTTACCCTGATCCTTCGGCATCTGATTTCATCTCGAAGGCCTATTTTTAATCCGGGTGCAGTGCAAAGAAATTCTTCCATTAATTCATTAAATGACCCAGCTGTGCCATGCTGTGTCATATTTTCCTTTGGCCCTCTCGCTATGCATCGCTGAGGAAAGAGCTCAGCTCCATGCTGTTGATTTGTTCCTGGCCGCAAACCTTGGATCACATCACAACTTGAGTATTTTCATTGAAACAAGAGCACCCTCATCACGTGTATTTACATATGAATATATACGCTTGCAGTACATGGACAGATGGCTAAAAACGGGGCGTTGGGTGATGGGTGGGGGAGTCATGCCTTTTTCCAGTCCGTTCTGAGGTTACTAATGTTTACATCCAATAATAGCTGATACGCTCATCTTCTCACATTTGGGAGCTGCGACGTGCCTGCGATGCTCTTCGGGCTTTGCAATGGAAAGCCAGCGTTTCAATTACTTGTGCCAAAGATTTAGATTAGCTTGTCCCAAACTAGAAGAGGTACTCTTCATATATGGCTTGTACAAAACTAGAGAAGGTAATTCACTCTTCATATATGGATGGCAGTAGCTGCTAGTGCTATTGGAAAAAGGTAAATAAATGATTAATAAAAGACTTGCATTGTAGTTTTTTTTTCTTCATTTTTTGATGATGTACACTGTAGATGGCTCCTGCCAGAACGGTTAGCATCCATCTGACCTGAATTCTTTTGCTCATAACAGCCCTTGTTCTGATGACCCTTTCATGCTAGCACAACATCCCAGGATGATTCATGCTGAAATATGAATAAGGTTATAGGCATAGGGGTGAATTTGAAACCAAGGGATGGCAGTGACATCACCAGACATTGTGTGTAGATTGATGTAGTGAAGTGACAGGAGATTTCAAGAAATTGTATGTGTACAGAATGACACAAGAAGTTTAGCTATACTCATGGCTAATTTTCAATGTACTCATATTTACTGTACCCATAATAGTTTAGTCATAGTTACTGCACTGACAAAGTGCTTTATACCGTCTCTGATAGTATAGAATTTGCAGGGCCATGGGATGTCTACATGTTGAAATGAACCTGCTTTCTTCATTTTGTGTGTATATAAAAAGCATATATTTTTTAAAAGGACTATTCATTTCTTTGTAACTTTGGCCTCTCCATTGCCAAGTGTGGTTGATACAAAAATTGCATTTGCAAGTTACTTTTTATGTTTTATGTTTGTGTGTTTATTGTTCAAATGTTTGGGATCAGTAAGTTTTTTTTTGTTTGTTTTTGAAAGAAATTAACAATTTTATTCAGCAAGTACAGAGTAAATTGATCAAAAGTAACAGCAAAGTAATTTTTTAATGTTACAAAAGTTTTATGTTTCAAATTAAATGCTGTTCCCATTTCTGTTCATCAAACAATCCTGAAAATAATGTATCATAGTTTCCACAACTGTTTTCATCATTGATAATAATAAGAAATGTTTCTAGAGCAGCAAATCAGCATATTAGAATGATTTCTGAAGGATCATGTGACACTGAAGACTGGAGTAATGTTTCACAAATTATTGTAATTTTGAGCAAGTAAATGCAACCTTTGTGAGCATTTCTTGCCCCAAACCGAATATGTTATTTTTTAGTGTGCTTGCCTGCTTGTTCACTCATAATTAAGTGTTTTTATACCAAAAATGTTTATAGTGCACCTTTGATGTTGTGATATGTATTTTACAACAATAACTGTATTTAGCAATAATAATTAAAGAGTAATTTTGGTATTATGGCAGAAACTGTGGTCACCATGCAGAATTTGTGTATGCCATACTGCTACAGTTCACTATATGTGAGGGTTCACTACTTTCTACTCCTCGCAACACTTCAGATTATGTCTAATTAGCAAATATGCCTAAATGAAACATGCAACAGGGAAAAGGCAATGATTTTAGACATTGAAACAGAAGTAGAGCACATGCGCAGCAGTCTCCAAACAGCCTTCTGTGGCCCCAGTGCCATAGATAAGACAGCAGACTGCAGCGCGAGCACCACAGTTCCCGAGTGACATCAGCCGCTCTGTGATCTGGCACACTTTCATTCAGTAACAGATTAAAAACTCTCTTGGTGCTCCCCAACTCCGGAGAAACAAGTGAATCTGAGTGATACTGGAGCTCTGTGTGCTTCAGGCTGTCCCTAACTGCATCTCTCTCACTATCCATCATTCACACATACAGCACACCATCACACTCCTTAGCTCACAGGAAGGGTAATGGAGAAAAAATTGAGAGGAAAGCTAGGTACCAAACTTTGTGTATGCACGTGGTGTTGGAGACAGAAAGCTGCTAATCCATCGTTCTGGCCGAGTGGAAAGGGCAGACATATTTATAGCAAACTGAATCACTCGCCTCACAAATGCACAACGAGCTTCGGCTGTGATATTTCAGCTCTACAGTGCAAATATAGAAAAGCTCCATGTAAACTAGACTTAAGACACTGGATTCTGCAACTGTCTCTTTCAGTGCAAAGGTGTTCTGGGGAAACAGGTGGTGTAGATATGAAGCATATGAGCCTTGTTTATTCACCCTCTGACATAGATTTAACTGCTCTCTAGGTTATGAAGTCAAATTAGATACGTTTTCTGAGACTAATTTCTGAGAATTCTGAGAATGATTCTGAGAATCATTTTTAAGAGTGACTCAAGGTATATCTGATCATTGTTGAATGAAGTAAGTTAAAGGCCTAAGTGTTTCCTTGTTAATTAATCACAGCTTTGTAGTAAAGGTTTTTTCATTGTGTACTTTGGTTCACCTTTGACTCTTTCTGACTGTCTCCAGTGGCAGCTGTGAAAATTTATTACATATATAATATTCTTTTATGCTGCCATAAGCTTTTTTCAGTTGATGTGCTAATTAAGAACAGTGAAATGTTGTATATTATTACTGAATATATATATATATATGTATCGGCCAATAACAGCAATTTATTTTATCATGAGCTGATTATTCAAAATCAGCTGATTATCAGGGCCGGTGTGAAACTTGTCAGACTGCAACTCATACTGTTTGTGAATAAAATCTCTCTGTTGAATTTAGGGCTGTCAAAATTAACATGACAACATTAACAGTTAAAAATAGCACCCATAGTTCAAGCCGGGGTTGCCAGATGCGCAGTTTACCTCTCCACCAAACATTATTTGTAGCTCGCCTCCCATCCAATAATTGCAAAGAGCTTTGTGCTTTCTTGCTTCTGATAACGAACAAAGTCTTGGCTTTCAAGTCCTGTAAATTCTCTCATGAAATTGAAACAATGAATGCCATTTTTATGCTTTTAAATTTGACATGAGAGGTCCCTGTAGCACCTCAGTTTAAGCAGCAGCGAGGAGTGTAAGTCTCTTCCACTTTAAAGGGATCAAATGATGCTTTTTTAAAGATCATTATTTTGTGTATTTGGTGTAACAGAATATGTTGACATGCTTTAATTTTCAAAAAACACATTATTTTTCAAATATTATACATTATTGTAGGTCCTCTATGCCCCGCCTCTCTCAAATGCCTCGTTTTCTGTAAAGTCCATCCTTCCGACAAGCGCAGTCTGCTCTGATTGGCCAACGAACCCAGTGCATTGTGATTAGCCAAACACCTCAAGCACTTGTCGGAAATTTAATGCCCCTTTCCATAATCGTGAGATTCATCTTTCAAAATAAATATAAAGACAGTTATTAATGTCCTTAGTTTTACCATCAGTTCAAGCCCGAAAGGGGAACAGAGTCGCGTGACAGACACAGTGATGAAACTCTTATGTGTTTGCAGTAAATCCCACGGATGGTTAAGACAGCTGACTCCACTATGTGACCCTCTCCCTCTCTCTCTCTCTCTCAATCCCAATCTCTCTCTAACACTCTCTCTCTCTCTCTCTCTCTCTCTCTCACACACACACACACACACACAACGCACAAAACTCTGCATTTGAACAGTCAATAGCAAATACTTAAACTAATAACAAAACATACTTACAGTAGCTGATTCAGAAGCGCCAGATTGTCGTAGCAAAGTCAGAATTACCTCCTCTCCTACAGTAGGTTCACGAAACAGTCGTCCATAAAATGCGTTGCTGTTCTGTTGTAAAGTAATCTTAAAGATTCCTAAATGCATCTACTTTCAGAAGGCCAAATAAAGTGCTTTTGCTTTCAACCTAGATACACACAGCATCTCCCTGATATAGCTTCTTCAACAGTAACTGCGATTACTGAGACCGCGTCTTATTTCTTTGCGTGAAAATTTGAGCGGCATTATGCAAATATCTCCACATAGTGACATAGACATGTGGGGGCGTGTTTAAATGAGCCATTTTAGGGGGGCGTGGCAGAGTCTTAACTTTTATAAAGAATATCTCTTTGGATTTGAGACTTTAGTCTTTGCAACTTTACAGATCTTCTTCATGCACCAAAAGCTTGTAACACTCCAAAGAGAAAGGAAAAATTGAACTTGCATCATATGACCCTGTTAATAAGTTATAGCACAAAATAAACATGAATGAACATCTGAAGGTATGTTGAAAGATACAGTATAGCTTACCAAAATGTATCATGTCTTATGTAATTGCTCAGTCAGTGTTTTAACCAAGAAAAGATGCCAGTAAATCAGATTGTGAACAGTATGTCTCAGCATTTACCTCAGAAAAGTTATCCACTGTTCACAGTTCATTAGTTAGTTATAAAATAACACTAAAGAGGAGCTTTTTTACTTTTTTTTTACTAATTATATATGTATGTTTGAAAAAATCTGGTAGACTATGTGCAAATGAGTTGTAAACAGACATTTCAATTTGAGTGTAATTATTTGAGTGTAATTATTATATCTGAAAATAAATAGCAGTTGAATATAATAGCTCTGTTGTTAATTTAACCTTTAATATTATAGTAATGTGCCAAATGATAGGGTTTCATCAGCATCAATTAGGAGAGATTTTTTTCCTTAAGAAAATCAAACTGTCTGTATCGGAAGATATCATTCTGAATAATCGGCTATCTGAATCTGCAGAGAAATTCAGTAACTGTGCATCTCTTATATATATGTATATATAGCATCTTACAATCCTCTAGCTTTCTTTACATCATCCGATCAATATAAACCGGAATAGCAGTGCCTATTGTTTGGTCTTTTCCAGCGTTTTCCAGTGTTGCTCAGAACGAATCTGTACTATTTAAAGGTTTGAAGGTCGCTGTTTTCTAATGCTAACAGCAAATGTGTGTGTTGGAAGTACACCTGCGTTATATACAGTATATGCATTTATGTGTGTGTGTGTGTGTATTCTGCAGTGGCATTAGTCAGAAGAGGTATTTTGGGAGTGCAAACTGTTGGCTCTCAGTTTGAGCCCTGTCAGCATGACATTTTCATGAATCATGTTGTTTCACTGAGATGTATGAGTCTCTGTTTTTCCCCTGCACTTTGGCTTTTCATTTATTTGTTTCTACTCTTTCCATTCCTTGCTTTCTCACTCTCTCTGAGGTTAAGGACAGAGTAAGGGGAATGTAACCCCATCTCCACCTCATCATGGTCTTCCTGCTTTCCAATGATCTTGCAACTTTATTATGAAATTAATATCAATCAATTTAAAATTCTAATCAATTAAAATTCTAATCAAATAAGTGAAAAACCCACTTAGTTGACATCAGTTTACATGCCGGTTCTGCATGCAGTTAACAGAGTTCACCCAAAAACTTTGTGACCTTTACTCCTTAATGCCGTTCCAAACCTGCTTGACTTATACTTCTGTGGGACACAAAAAATATTTTTAAAACTCCTTATTTATTTATTTATTTATTTTTATTATTACAAAATAAATTAGACCCCATTAACTTCATTGTATAGAGGTTTTCAAAAATACCTTCTTTTATGTTCCAGCCAAGTCATGCAGGTTCGAAATGGCATAAAGGTGAGTAAATTATGACAGAATTTTCTTTTTTTGGGTGAACTGTCCCTTTAAATGAAATGCAACCAGTAAGTCTCCTGATACAGTTTATGAAAGAACAACCTCTTTAACATTTTATTGTGGGTTGGGTAACAAATGTGTGTGAATTATCTTTAAATTCCCACGATGTAGCCGCCAGCATGAGGGTGTCAGTTATGTGCAGTAAAAAAGATGCTTATCTCATGGTTGTGATGACTCTGTTGATTCCATGTGAAAGGCTGGAGAGTTTACTTTCCGTGTGATAGGCTGCCATTGACAGGATTTAGTTCTCCTCATTTCTTGGGGGAATGTTACTTTTTATACTGCGCTGCTCTAATGCAGACGATTTGGGTATTTTAACACACGTTGTAAATTTTGCAAATGGTGAGTCATTTGGCAGACGTGTCTTGCAATGGAACATGATCATACATAAGGCAAAGATTACCCTAGAGCCCCAGAGGTGCACTGTCATTTTCTGCCACCACTATCCTGAAGAGACGCTCCAGCTCTCACTCCCACTTTCTCTCTGTCTCTTGCCCGCTGATATCTCTCTCACATCAGCAGTAGTGCAGGGAAAGCAGAAGTGCTTACGTTCAGCTTTCTCTGGCTCCCTTCCCTTTGCCATTTCCCTACACAATAGGGCCGGTGACTGTCTCCTCCTGAGATGATCTGAAAGATAGATGGTAAAGCAGGAGGGGCTCTGACGTCATACATCATTATGCAGGCTCTAATAATCCCTATTAAGATTGGCCTTTAAATGTGCCTGATTCGCAAACTAATTGTTCTTTTGAAACTATCCTTATTGATTTGTTCTAGCCAATTTACAAAGCAAACTGAACTGATTATTTTTTAAAACACTGAATTGTAAGGAGGACTTTGTCTGAGATTAAAACATTGGTGGTGGGTGTCATTTTGCAAGCATAAGTGCCAAGCTGTATAATCTCATCCAAAAAATAAATAAATAAATAAAAAAAAAAAAAAAAAAAAATATATATATATATATATATATATATATATATATATACAGTATACACACACACACACATCATATTTGGGATTCACCCTATTGGTATTTATTGGTGTTGGCTGTGTTGTTGTTATTAGTAGTGATAGCAGAAGTAATAGTAATAGTAGTAATAGTAGTAGTGGTGGTGTTTGTAAAGATAAACTTTTAAAGGGATAGTTCAGTTCATTCATCATTCACTCATCCTCAAGTTATTCCAAAACTGTATGAGTTTCTTCTTTCTTATGTTTGAAGAACGTCAGTAACCATACAGTTGTTGAAATCCATTGACTTCCATAGTATTTTATGGAAGTCAGTGGTTACCAACATTCTTCAAAATATATTCTTTTGGGTTCAACATAAGAAAGAAACTCATACAGATTTGGAAAAACTTGAGAGTTAAATGATTTAAGAGTAAATGATGTAAGAGTAAATGAGCATTAGGTGACGATGGCGAAGGTAATCTACATGTTCATTCTCATTTGCCCTATTTTACTATTATGCATTCAATATTGTCAGATAACAATATGGTGCCAATATATTGTGCATTTTTAGTTTTTGTTGAACAAATGAGCAAAAATGCATCTGCTTTTTTCAACTTCCAAATGAAACTTTAGCATTAGGTCTATGTAGAGATTATGTAGAGATGCTTTGGAGTTATGTAACATATCAGTAGCAATTACAGTGACATAAAGTAGCATAAATTCCGTTAAAAAATATAACCTTGTGTAAACATCCACGGCCTAATGAAAGAATCCCATGTCTATTATGTTTGTGCATACCTGCCATTTATCTTCTATTTAATCAATCTCTTTATTTTGCTAGGTTTGTTTCTGTTTCTGTCAGAGGAAATTAATTAGTGCTATAGTGTATTGCAACAGTAGAACAGATATAAACAGAATAAAAAAAGTGTTCCCTCCGAACAAGCAAATCACAACAGCACTGACATCAAACACCGGCGTTTCAATAATGTAACACTATTTACTGATTTATTTTGATAAGTGTTAGCTAATGCCTTCTTGATAAAACTGTAAAAAGAAAGATATGAATATTGGAGAGCAGTGGAACGTGTAAACAGCACCCTTGAGACCACGTTGCTCATTTCATTTTTCAGCTGTATCGACGATGCCTGACATCTCCACAGAGACAAGTCATACATCTCACACAGATTAATGGATAATCATTTTTTTTCTCTCCGTTTTAACGACACTCAACTTAAGGACTCAAATTTACATTTTTAGGATGAACAAGCCACAAATAAAGGAACTGAACTGAATAATTTTCTTTAGTACAAGTAATCTAACTGAGATTGTGCCGTCCACAGAAATATACTGAGACCTCATGCTTTCTCGGAGACTTTGTGTGTCTCATTCACGCTGTATCTTTCTGTAGCCGATTCTTTGCAGACATACAGTTCCCGCCAGCTCTTTGCTGTAGTAACTTCTTTAGTGTGAGTGAAAAGTTGTTTTGCAGTGCTGTGTAACAGAATTTTAACCTGCATTGCACTCAATGAAGATGTCCACAGAGTCAACATTATTCAGAAGGCTAAGGTCCAAGAGCCAGAGGGACGTCTGTATCTACAGGATTACCACTGTAAATCTCTCCTCTGGGTCAGCAAGCTTCCCCTGGCCCTCTCTCTCTCTCCCCAGGAAGTGTAGGCATACCTATTTTCCCCCCTCACTGAGCAGAAAGGTGGAAGTCTCATCAGAGTGAACTTATTCCTATCAGACTTTCTTGGCAAAGAACAGAGAAGAATATATTATTTATTTATTTTTACTTGTCAGCAAAACTTGTGTCAAGTTAAAGAGAGATGTTAATAATACTTTCAAATACTACCAGCTCAGACTCACTTTATTGTTTACTGTTTTAAATTTGCATGCTATACTGGCAAAAATGTTTACATTACCAGCCTCATTCTTTTCTTTTTTAAATTTGCATTACCATTCAAAAACTTTTAATCAACAAGAACAAATTAAATGAATAAAAATATTTTAAATTTGCATTACCATTCAAAAGTTTGGGATCATTAAGATTTTTTTTTTTTGAATACTTTTATTCTACAAGGACAAATTAAATGGATCAAAAGTGACTGTAAAGACATTTTATAAAGTTACCAAAATTTTCTATTTCAAATAAATTCAGTTTTTCCTATTAATAACAGAATAGTGAAAAAAATTATCACGGTTCCCACAAAAATTAAGCCGTAAAACTGTTGTCTTCAGATCCTTTAACTCCAGTGCTACAGAACTATTTTGTATGAAAACAATTGAAGGTCAACGTGTTTAAATGAAAGGCATTGGGTTTTTTTTTTTTTGAGTTTGGGTATGTCTGCAAGTCTTTATATTCTTCTACTGTATATGTGGAACAAAGCTGCAGTCTTAAGGTCGGGGATCCGCTCTTGGGGTCACGTTCAGGTCTGGTCTTTCTGCATTAATCACCCCTCATCTTCTTAGTGCCTGACCTGGTTCTCCAGCAGCATTCCCAGGGTTGCACACCCCCATGACCTTTTCCTTGACCCACTGGCCCTTCGGTAAATGGTGGGCTTCTTTTCACCTGCAAATAAATACAGGAAGGTGCTATTTTCCATCCGTCTACAGCCCGAGAGACCAGACTCCATGTTTTTTTTTGTCTTAGAAACATTTCTGTGTTTCTCACAGCAACAAAATCCTGCCTATAATCGATTTCAGACATTGTTTGAGTACTGGAAAGTATTTTGCAGATCATTTATGTAATCTATTTATTTTAAATTCCTTTTCCATTTGATATTCTAATGGTAGGTTTGCTTGCTTGTGTTGATAGAAAAATCCAGACAAATCCAGGATAAATGCAGAGTTTAAAGGAAAAACTAAGAGCTCTCGCTGGGAGAAGTGACGAAATGGCCATCTTTCTTGTTTTTCCCACCTCTCCGATCATTAGCATGTTGGTTTAACGCTCCTTACAAAAAGCAAAGCAGTCTCTAGGGAGCATTCACATGCATACAAAGCCACCTCCTTCAAAAGAAAACACGGCAGGCTCTCTTTTGTTTAGGTTAGCCAAATAACAGAAGTCAAGCATTTCACCTGTGTTTTGAGTTGCAGTCATGAATATTCAGTTTTCTCTCCTTCACAGTAAAGCAGAGAGAGACAGGGATGAAAAGCGTGAGAGAGAACCATACACTTTTTATTCGAATGCATCGTTTTGGTCTTTGGGGTAGCTGCCATATTTGAAGTTTCAAGAAAGCAGTTGGCTTTCATTCAGCATTAGCAGTAAAGAAAATGTAAGTGCCTAAAGAGGGAAAAGCAAAATCTACTTTTGCATAAAATCTGTGAATTTTGTTCATGCTGATAAGGAGACAGCTTTCATACACAAATTTTGGCACATAGTCTGAATGTATTCATTTTTATATTCTTTCTTTCCTGGTCCACTTTATTTTCATTTGAATTATTTCCTTATAACATGTTCCAAAATTACAGTGTTGACCTACATTTCTGATTTGACTAAATTTGGACCATTTTAATCACGTATACCAATCTGCTGGTCGGGTAGGGGATAACTGTATGTTTTCTGCAGAGTTGCTGTCTTCATTAGTATACTTTGATTATGTGTTTTCCATAACTACAGAGAACGCTTATAAACTCACGTAGACAGTTTAACTCTATCGAGTTTTATGGCCTCTGTTAACTAAATGATGTTAGCAGCAGTTGGTGCCCCTTGGAAAAAGCAATTCTTGTGAGTAATATACATTTCATGAGAGTGAATATATATTATGATTCATTTTTAGACTCACTATTAAGTGACTTTTAGAGTGCTTTTGCATCGTTTTGCATCCTGGAGCCTTGAAGGCTCCAGTTTCATTGTTTTCATAGAAAAGTGAGTCCAGCGCAGTTTTAAAAAAATTCTCCAGATTTGGAATAACATAAAAGTCTGTAAAATATTTTTGGGTGAATTATCCCTTTAAATACATTACAATAATGAGCATAATCACTTTGCAAGCATTTTTGAAATACTGTATAAACAGTTCTGTGGTTCACCAGAGACAGTGTGTGTATTTGTGTACGTCTGGTGAGTCACGTGGAGGCCCATGGCAGCGTGTCTGGCTGTGTCCCTGATTCAATGCGGCAATGGGGGACAGATGGGGCCGCTGAGAGCCGCCTGCAGCAGCGGAGCAGCATAGACGGGGAGCACCCCATTCACACCTCACCACGACACTCCGATCAGAAAGGGGAACCAAGCCACACTCCACTGTCTGCCTCTCTGTCAACCATTCTCCATGGTTTCTGGTGTTTTTGGAGAGCCTGAAAGCTCTCATACAACCAACTTTTTCATAAAGTAGAGTTTCTTTATTATTCAGTGTAAAAGACATCCACTTAAATTTAAGTTAAAACTTAATTACTACATGCGTAGGCATGCAAATATAGGATTGCAAAATTCGGTATCCTTGTGTAGTTACAGATACCTTCTTGAACAGCTCCTGTACCCTGTTTATCTCTACAGGAAACAGTACAAAGAACAACAAGGTTTTTTTTTTTCTTTTTTTTTTTCTTTTTGCTGGAACGTAGTCATTTCTTAAACATAGGCAACATTAAAATATGAATACTAATTACAAAATTAGGAAAGACAATGTAATTTGTTGGATGCTCAGTTGAGAGAGCATTAAGCCTGAGGAAATTCCTTCTCGAGAGTTTGCTGTAGTGCACTCTACATAACTCTGAATATTTGCATACGCTGAGTTAATGAACAAAGTTTTCCTTCTCTGTGAAGTCGCATCACTTTCAGCCCTGCTGCACACTTGTAAATTAGCCATGGAGAGTGCAGGCTTCACCTGTTGAGAGTCCGTCTGGTGTGTGAAATTAGCTCCCTATTGGGACTGGGTGTTGCCACGTACCACTGATCCGAAAACAGGATTTGCAGTTTCTCTTGTAGTCACTGAACTCTAGAATAAGGTAACGGTTTGGCTTGGGATCAGTACTGTATTGTCACGCTTTCTACCTGGTGGCCATCTCAGAGTCAGGGATGGACCATCATTGACACAGACGCAGAGTCTTGCTTCGCCTTCTGTAGAGGTTCATTCTAAAGCACATGGTGGTGTCTTGGACTTGACGGCACATACGGAGTCTGTCATTACGCCTGCTGAGTTGTCCAGTGCAAATTTGTACGTGAAAGGGTTAAGCAGGTCTGCCTGTCTGTGATCTGTTGTAGATGCTGATCCTGGAACAACCCAGCTTAGACCAGCTTGAATTTCCTGGTTGATGCCGGATTGGTGGTGGTCATGCTGGTGGAGCAGCATCACCTTAGTTAGTGAAACTTGCCAACCAGCATGGCCTTATTTAAATCTGTTTGACCAAGGGAATTCTGGTGGTGAACCTGACCTAGCAGGGGCACCTGCAAACCATCATTCAAAGCACAACATATGTTGATGCTCAGCAGGGACTCAATCAGATTTTAGAGATAATTTTTGAGTTATGCGTAAGATTTGGGTTAGGGGCATTGACAACGTCTTATCAACCTATAATTTCCCTCTGAATTTATGGGTAGTTAATGGTTAGGGTTGAAGTTTTATCTGTTTTACAGGAATATTGTTCCAGGGCCAACCAAATTTCCAAACTGGAATTTGTCCTGCATTACCTGCCAAAGTGCTACTTGGCAATATCACAACAACCCTGCTGTAGAAGCTCATGGGTAATGATCACGGAGAAACATACTCAGTGAGTCTTTTCATATGTTAGATCCCTCCAAAAACCTGTCTACCTTTGTTTGTTGCCACTTTGTCTTCTTTTTTACCCCTTGTTCTTCATCCTGAATGCTAATGGGAGACAATAAACTCATCTGTCTGCAGTGAGTGAAAGTAAAGACGAAGAAGAGAAAGGTTTCAGTTTCTGGCGGAGTCATGAAAACCCAATTAAGCCTCTCCACAAAGAAACATCAAGTGCTTTCACACGGCGGCTGCATGCCTGTGGGAATTTGAGTAAGTTCAATTACTTTGGGATTAATTCGGGGTCATGAGGGTCCCTTTGCGGGGCTATGTTGAGAGAGCGAGTGAGGAAAATTAGTGGATGGAAGAGGAGTGGAGGTCTCATTGGTATTTAGTGCTGCAGGTTTGACAGAGACCTCAAAGCTGCTGTATCTACTGTACCGAACAATGAGGTCAAGCACTGAAGAATGTCTAAACACTCAAGACAGTAGCAAATATTATTTGTGATCCTTTGAAACAATCTTGACAAGACCATGGGTTTGTCACGCAGTCTTCCAACCTAGAATTTTTGCTTATAGGTATATTTTACAATAGAGATATTCTTGTTCATGAAAACATTTTTCCCCCTGCCAGTGTTAAAGCTTTAAGATTCCTATTCTAGATAGCACCCTCACGTCAGTGCACTCCCTGATAAGGTGCTTTTCTTGCGGAAGCCAGAGTCAGCATTTTGGACCCGTTTCTAAACTTAGGCTAACAAAATGCAAAGTTACACAATAATATTGAAGGAAAGTAGAATACAAGACTGCAAAACTCCTACAGGAATACAGCTATTGTTATTCAAGACACTTACATAACCATCCAAACAATTAGATTTTTTTTCCCTAGCCTGAGGTGTTTAAACATATATAATTTAAATATTTTCAAAAAGCAAAGGCATCAGGGATCCAATGAGGCACGCATTGTGGAGGTCGTCGTCCCTCTGTGCTAACCGCTGATACTTTTATCCTTGCCTGTAAGGATTTCACTTTTTTATATACATTATTTTTTGCCTTTCAATTTTTTGTGTATCTTAGATCCCATTTCCTTCAAACTTGTTGCTTCCTGGTGAAGAATAGCAGAATTCCTTCAGGAGGACATCAAGAATGCAATCACAGAATTTTTAATTTTTTTTTTAATTAATTTTTTAATTATAAGGATCAACTGAACTAGCCTAGACTAAAAAAATTTGGTTCATCAAAATAAAGGTTAATTAAAATAAGAAATCAGCACGTGAAACAGACAATGACTGTCAAAATGCACCATGTAGGAGAAATTCAAAATAAACATGGCCCTCCAAAACTATTTCAGCCAAAACCAAAAATTAATTTTCGGATGCCAAAATTTTGGTGCATCACTAAAGTAGTATGTATGCTAGTTCCACTGAGCACCACACATAAGCTTACATTTAACATTTATCATAATATTATGTCTATTTTGTCGGACTCAAAAGATCTGGCAGTTCTCTATTGGCAGAGACCTTTCTCTCCGGAAGAAAAACTAGCAGCTGTTAAATATGATGTCATGGCTTCCTGTTAAAGAGGTGACTGGGTGGCCGAAAAGACCCCACCCTCGGTCATGTTTTTGCACTCATCAGGGTGCAAATGATGTGCATGTAAAGTGAGTACATTGTGTAACCTGTTAAGTGATATGGCGCTCGCTGCAAAAGAGAGGCGCAGAGATCAGCCACAGCTGCTGTTCTACTGTTAAACAGCCTCTTACTGTGATGTAACCGCTGACTGATTGAGAGAAAGAGAGCGAATCCTCTCTGGATCAGATTGTGAGGTCACCCAACTTACCTCTTTCACTCTCTTTGTGGAGAGCTGCTCTAGAGGCACACAGATATTACAGGGTTTCCTTTGCTCTTATTTTAATGATAAGTGTTATGGGCACGGGCAAGTATTTCTTTTAGAAATCACTAACAGAGGAAGGCCCCTCTCAGAGATGAGAAAAGGCCACTGGAGGAGTGATCTGGCATGTTTTATAAAACAATGTCATAAGCCAGCTCATTCAAGTGGAAAAATGACTCGGAGCTCCGAAAATGCCACAGAGGGGGAAAGATGGAGAATAGAAAAGAAGAGAAACAAATAAACCTCTGTCACAAGTGGCAGTTACGCACAGATCAGTGCTACTCAAAACTTTTTGTGATGTAATCTTTGTGAGATGTACTGTACCAGTATGTCATTGGATATGTCAACCCTGAGAAATTCTGCTCTGCTTAGCAGAAATCTATAGACTACTCTGTCACAGCTGGGTGTTTCTAAAGTGGACTGCCTCGTTGTTGTTATATACTGTAAGGGAGAGATCTGATGTTCCACACATTTGGTGAGTGTTCTTTATTATTGTGTAGTTTACAGTCGCCAAGTAAAATTTACATAGTACTATAGAATTCTATTTACTGTCATGTCTGTTGTTTTACAATAAATTCAGACTTTTTTTTCCAATACTAACTACTAATTTTAAATGTATAGTGTATCTATTTTTTTTTCACTGATGTCAGACTTGTAACCTATAGATAATCTTTTCTTTTGGTTTACCTCCATTAAAGGGGTCATATGGCATTGCTAAAAGAACATTATTTTGTTTTGGTGTAATGTAATGTGTTTATGAAGTTTCAGGTTCAAATAACACATTATTTTCCACATACTGTACATTATTGTTTCTCCTCTATGCTCCGCCTTTCTGAAACGTGTCGATTTTTACAAAGCTCATTGTTCTGAAAAGCGAGGTGTGCTCTGATTGGCCAGCTATCCAGTGCGTTGTGATTGGCCGAATACCTCAAGCATGTGACGGAAATGTTACGCCCCTTACCATACTGTGATGCCTTGTCCCAGCGCGACAAAATAAAACCAAAAGAACCCATTACAAATGAGGCATTTGTTGCATCCAGTGGGGACATAATTATGGATTATAATGACTTATACTGTCTTTTTATGCATTGTGTATCACGCTACGTAAACATAAAACCATGTCTGGAGAAACAACAAGCACTACTTTACACTGCTCAAAACTCGCGTTTGAATCATCAGTGGCAAATTCTTTAATTATGAAAACATACTTACAGGTTGTGAGTCAGAACATGACATGGTGCGGGGGGAGGGGCGGGGGGGGGCAACAATACTACAGCGAGAATCAAAGTTACTCCTTCTTTCTTTGCTTGAACATTTGGGCGGTGTTATGCAAATCTTCCCACACAGTGACATAGACATGTGAGGGCGTGTTTAAATGAGGCGTTTTAGGAGGGCGTGGACGAGTCTTAACTTTTGTAAAAAATATATCTCTTTGGGTTTGAGACTTTAGTCTTTGCAACTTTAGGGATCTTATCTATTCATGAACAGCTTGTAACACTCCAAAGAGAAAGGAAAACTTGAAATCACATTATATGACCCCTTTAAGCAATAAGAAGTAGGATCAAGTAACTTTAAGTAACATATATTATAATATTAATTTAGTCTAGTGTACTATTAATATACTGTTACCTTACTGCATACTACACACAGCCTACTTGACTCATTAATATTAAATATTTATTTCTATTTTAAAACATTTTAAAGAATAATTAAAGCATTACTTCTTTTTATTTTATTTTAATTATAAAAAAGTATTAAAGTGTCATCCTTGAGGGTGAAGGGATCTTGCTTTGTGATTCTAGAGCTTTCCAAAGTTGAGTAGCACTGGTGTAGATGGAATTGAGAATGCATGGATTTTACAGATTAAAACATGTCCGCACTAATTTTTATGCTCATATTTACTGCAAATGTTAAAAAAAAATACACTGAGCCAAACGTAAAAAACTGTAAAAATGATTTTATTGTAAAGTTGTAAATAAAATTATTGGAGAAAATACTATTTCCTATATATATATATTCTATATATATATATATATATATATATATATATATATATATATATATATATATATATATATATATATTATAAAAATAAATATTTTTTTATATATATATTTTATATATATATATATATATATATATATATATATATATATATATATATATTAAAATTTATTTTTCCGTTTAGCGTTATAAATAAAGAATATCAATGACTGTCCAAATTATGATGCATGGTGCAGATATTATATTGGAAGTCTATTTTTTGTTGAAAGATGGGACTTTGTTTAACCTGGTCATTTTGCTGTACATCGTAATCCTTATTTTAGGTTTTGGTAGAAATAAAAGTATTCAAATTGCTATTGGAACATACTTGGGCAAAATACTGCCACTTACCAACAATCTGTCACAAAATTCCTCCTTTTTTAGGAAGGACCAGGTCAGAATAACTACACGCACCAGTGGTCAGATGTAATGTGTAAACATTAGACTTTCACGTTTGGTTCTCTTTCCCGCCGTCAGCAGAAGAGGTGTGAAGGGAGCTGTGTTTGAAGCAGACTAAAGTACAGGTTTGGAGCCTCGCTACCTCTAAATGGAGTTCAAACTGTCATTATCTGTCTTCACAGATAAATTCAAATTACACCTCTATCCTTGGCAGTTATGTTGTTTTCTTTGTCGCAGCCCTCTCTCTCTCCATCTTTTTTTTTCTTGCTCACTTGTTCGCTTGGTAGGGAAGGGAAGCTTGAGCCGTATAGCAGGTGCATTCATGCAGAGGTAAGCACTCAGCATATGTAAGTGCAATTCTAAAATCACTGTCTTGCTGCGAAACACTTGAAATTGTTCTCTAATGGCCCCGGCTTTGTCATATGGTTTTTGATTATAATGTGAAGATTGCATTGCCTTGCCTTTAGCGAGGGTGAGATGGAAGAGTAATTGGTACGTGCATCGAATGCTTTGCCCTCCTCGTCACAGAGCTAAAAGGGGAACCCCCTCCCCTCACCAAAAACGCGCGCATGCACAAATACATGCGAAAGCGCTGTCCCTGTGCGCTGTGTCTCCTCTGGTCATTGCTAATGTCTCAGTCGGGCTGTCAGGAGTTTTCTAAGTGGGTTATTTATCAAGCCTTGCACTGTCAAATATGCATATCTGCTGCAATCCCAGACATGTCTCCAGTTTCCCATTGTAGATTACAGCAGTTGGAATACAATTGCCAGGTGGAGGGTCAGCAACCAGCCATTTTTAATATCCCTTTTATTTATTTATATATTGATTCATTTATCTCCACAATGAGATGAGTTTTACTTGTTAGATGAGTGAAAAGTATCTTCTCGGGTCTCTTCCCGACTTGGGCTTTGTCTGAACACTGCGCTCTTTAGTATGCATCAAGAATAGATTGTGGTGGGATTGGAAATATTTTGCACTTGTGGATTTCTGGATTTATTTTCTACTTTGCTTGTTTGTTAACTGATTTGTATCGCTGTTATCCTTATTACAGTTTATCCTATTGAAAAGAAACCCCACACAGAGAAAAAAAGATGTTGATTTACATGCAGGTTAGTTTTGATTGATTGATTTTATTGACTTCCAGTTTAGCTGGAAGAACTAAACCAGTTTAGCTGGTTTTGTTTTCCCTCTGCAGGGAACTGTGGCCATCTAAGGGCATCTCTGGTTAAGATAATGAGGCAGTTATGAGATGCCAAAGTACCTGCAGGGTCTCCTCAGAAACTGAGATTTGCTATATCTGTGCAACAACAGTTAGTTGTAAAGTAGAGTAAAACATACTCCCATAATCTTTTTTTAAAGTCTTTCTACTTAAAAAAAAATCAGATTTACTAGCTATTTTTTGTATTTATGTGTAAAATTTACTAGCAACTTTTGAGTGAAAATTAATTCAAAGAAAATGCTACATCAGTGTATTCACACTATATGGTTCAACCCAGACTTGAACCTGGTGATCTATTACATACAAAAAAAAAAGACAACACATAAGCCAAAATTATTACTTTCCATACCTTGAACAACTGTAATTCATACCTACATTTTGGTACTGCCAAACTGCCACAAAGTGTTTATATCATCCACTTTCCTCATCATATTCCAGATGTTTCAGAGCTAAAAGTTTTTGGATTATTTTTAAATATGCTTTTCTCTGTAATTTGTCTGTCCGCTGCTTTCAAAGGAGGCTCTCTCTATTTCCCTCAGCTGTTTGGGTCATCTTACAGCTGGGCAAGACTGCAAGCCTGTTTTCATTTGTTTTTCTGTTTTTCATTACCCCCCATTCTCTCCTCCATGCTGCTTAAACTCTTTTGAGGAGGAATATTGTTTCTAGGATGAATGCACTGCTGTGCTCCCTACAAATCCCAGCCGGAGTGTGAACAAACATGCCATGAAACAGCCTGCAAAGAATGCACATATAAAAAGGCCTGTTTTATTGATGAGCCTTTTTTACGGCACCCCCAAAGACTCTGATTCTGTTTTTTTCATGCTCAAGCTACATGGCTTGTGCTGACTGATATCAGCTGATGCAGGCAGGCAGTAGACTGTAGCGTTGAGGCCCAGTGTTTTACTCAGACACATACTAATAAATTCTCCCTAATTCATTTTTTATTGTCTCAGGGGACCAGCCTGCAGATTTGCCTCAACAGAGGAAGCATCGGGTTACCTCCTCTAAATAAATGATGCTTCTTGCTTCTCTCCCAGACATGGCCGAAATCTCAAAATATTCACTGGCTTGACTAAATATGAAGACTGCCTCTGAGAGAGAGAGAGAGAGAGAGAGAGAGAGAGAGAGAGAGAGAGAGCTTGTGTGTGTGTGAAGGGTGAGCTGGCTTGAGCTCTGGTTTTGACATCATTCTTTGAGGCACACCGATGTCATTAGTGTGTAAGCAATGGTGCTTTTCTCCGCCACGTTAGAGGTGCACCCGGGCCCTTCAGGGGTTAAGTGCTGTGTGTCTTTATGGTGCTAATGCCACACGTTACACCTTGCCTATTATTCGATCTCATGACCCTCTGCGTAGCTGCTTGGAAAATGGCGGGAAAAAGACTCAAATGCTAAGAAAGCGTAAATGATGAGGGTGTTTGTGGTCAAGCAAACTTAATTACTCGGTGCTCTTCAATTTGGTGTATTTTAGCTTTGATGGCATGAAATGTTGTGCCATTCCATTGTCGATGCTCACATTCTGTATCCCTCATCTCCACCATCATTTACTCTTTTGCTGATTATGACTATTATTATTATTATTATTAATGTGTATCTCTTTGTGGAAAAGCTCAGAAATTAGAATTAAAAAGCGGTCTGATGATGCCAAAAACATTAATATTCTGAAATAAAGTGCCATGATGGTGGACATCAACTATCACCAACACAGTCTCATGGCAATTCATAACTAAACTGGTTAATTCATACTATCTCATATTTTTGCACGTTCTGCTCACGTCTGACTGAGAGATCTGTTTAAAGGCATAGTTAACCCAAAAATGAAAATTAGCCCATTATTTACTCACCCTCAAGCCATAAGTGTATATGACTTTCTTCTTTCATACGAATACAATCAGAGTTGAAAAATGTCCTGTTTCTTCCAATCTTTATAATGGCAGTAAATGGGGTTTAAGATTTTGAAGTCCAATAAAAGTGCATCCATCCATCATGAAAAGTGCTCCAGGGATTCGTTTTTGTAAGAATAATATCCATATTTAAAACTTTATAAACCATAATCTCTAGCTTCAGCTAACTGTCATACAGTACATGTGTTCATGAGAGTGGCGTTCCAGCAGATGTTGTACGATGTAACGTAAGCTCCAGTGAGAATATGCTAGTCTTGCGAGAACCAAGGTTTTTTTTTTTTTTACAGCAAAACCAGTCTCCTCTTGGCTTATATTGAAATCCTCTGACATGACAGTTAGCGAAAGGTAGAGATTACGGTTTATAAACTTTTAAATATGGATACTTTTCTTACAAAAATGCATCAGTTCATTTCAGAATGCCTTAACCCCCATTCACTGCCATTATAAAGTTTGGAAGAGCCGGGACTTTTTTTAATATATATAAATCCAATTCTGTTCGTCTGAAAGAAGAAAGTCATATACATCTAGGATGGCTTGAGGGTGAATAAATCAAAGGGGTAATTTTCATTTTTGTTAAATTGCCAAAAATGTTTTTTTTTTTTTTTTTTTTTTTTTGTGAGATGGGGTTGTTGGTAAAACTTCATTATGATGTATGATGTATTTCCTTTAATTTAATGCTAAAAAATAATGAGGTTAAGACCTCATTCAGCTGAAGAAAAACCTAATTTATGAAAGTAGAAGAACTAGACTGTCTGAATTCAAATGTAATTCTGTGTAAGTCATTCTGATGATGTTGTGAGATTTGACAGTTAGTATGGCCATTGGTGTGGTGATTTGTTTGTAAAGCATTGTAACATAAATTGTTGCATCAAAAGGATGTAATCAGAAAGACTGACAAAAAAGAGAATGGTTTTATGAAGCAATTGTCACATGAGTACACCATTTTACAGAGGCTTTACAAGCAAACTGTCACACAGATGCACCAACTGATGTAAGAATCAGTGCAGCAATTTATATTAGAATGGTTTTACAAAAAAATATAGAAATAAATCACATCAGTGCAGCAATTTTCCATAAGGATAGTTTTGCAAACAATTTTTTGCATCAAGGTGACATTTACATGAGAAATATTTCTTAACAAATTCTCATATTGATGCAAAAGCTTGAGCAAGAACAGTAAAGGCAAATCACTTTTTGTTTTGCTCGTGTGTTTCGTTAATGAGACCCATTGAACAGATTGTACTTCTGTCACTCATAGCCTCAGTTTCATTTGTCAAGTTTGATAAGACGTTCACTCAACTAAAGTCTACGCACACTTTAATTCCTCTGGATTTCCGTGTGACATCAAGCGTTCTGTAACACAGCTGATGTAAAACCTTTTCTTTCTATCATACTGTAAATAGAGAAGCCTGCTGTGGACTGTTGCTGTAGCTTGCTGGGTTCCTCTCTCTGGTCTGTTTGTAATATATAGGACCCACTCACCTCAACTCTCGTACTAAATGCTCAGGACAGGAAAACCGAGCCCCTCTGCACAACTTCCTAAAGGAATGGCGTCTGCAGTTTATAGCTGCATGAAAAATGCAATATTAAATGGTTAATATGCAGGGATAACGTTTCGGAAGATAAAAATACTGTGGTGTGGGAGTACTTTTACCACAGGGGCCTTGGTTGCAGCCTAATGGAGGAGGGAGACAGGCAGTGTCAAAGAGCACTGTCTTAGGTGACTGTCCCGCACTTCTCCTCACACTTTTTTATTTTATTTTATATCCTCCCTCAGGGTGTGAGCCCATTTAAGCCCTTCTTACAGATACGCACGCACACTCATCCTAAACGCCCACCCAAGCAATCCCACCAGATTAGGTGTCAGCCCCAGTGTTGTCTCTCTTTCTCTCTCTGGGTCTCAACCCCGCTGACCCTGGGTATCAATTAGTGTCCTCTTGCACCCGTCTCACCCACACCAACCTGGCCTCCAGTACCCAGCTGATTGGCTAACCAGTTAGGTGGGAATCTTCTGTACACTGTCTAACGTTTTTGGTGTGAGCCCCTTACTGATTGCCTAAAGGTTAGACCACCTTTTGAGAGGTATGCTCCTCTTCAGCCAGTGGAAACTGGGTTGACTATTACAGCTCTCCTTAAAGACCCCATGGCATCAGATTGGGAGTTTGTGGTGTTTAGCCATATTTGTTAGCATTGAGGCTAGCTGTGCTCCTACAAGTTGACAAAATGACTTTGTTTCACAAATTAGTGTCAAGTTAGTGCACCTATTTATATAAAAAAAAATGGTTAATGAAAAAATTGTCACATGAGTGACAATTTAGGTCTATATAAGAATGGTTTTATAAATCAGTTTATACATTTTCGTAAGGGAGACATGTGGCGTTTAAGTCCATGTGTGTTATCATTGAGGCTAACTGTACTCCTAAAAGTACCTTTTGCAAATATTCAGACCAACAATATTGATGACACTTGATTTTTGCCCAATAAAATGCTATCTTATATCACCTGCCATGATTAGCAGTAGCTAGCAAAGAGATCCATAAAACCTGTAGCTAATCGAAAGCAATTGCAAACTTTGCATTCCTGAGGTCTAGTACTGGCCTTATTAAATTTATAATGGCTGATTAAACAGACATTCAGAGCTTTTGGCTGACTTGAATTGTGCTGATTGGCCGATGGCTGGTGGTTTCATGCTGGAGTGTTGTGTTTGAACATTTTAAGTTCTGTTTTTGACATTAATTCTAATAGATTCTAAAGACATATTGTTATGCTTGATCCGACTATGTACACACCATGTCACTGTACCAAATGCAGTTCTGTAATCCATTGCAGGGCCTCTTAAAATATACATATTGATTGACAGACTTTACAGCCAACGCTTTGGGTTTGGTTCAGAGAGAGAGTGTGACAGAGTCTTTGACACTAACACTATAGTTTGTGTCTGGCACTTGCACTTGATTTTCTGCATGTGTGTACTGCAACGCTGTATGAGCGTACAATTTGCTTCTCCACACACACACACACACACACACACACACACACACACACACACACTCACACACTCTGTCTCCCTAGCAGTCATGGTGGAGAATTAACTCGGTGGCCCTGTTTGATCACGCCTCAGCAGCTCCCCTACTCGCCCTGTTCTACCCCCAAAGCCCCGGGGCCTCCTCCTGCTCCCACACACACTCACATGTTCAGCTGTCATGTCCAGCATTCATGGCTTTTTTATGGCAATAAGGGAATGGTAAAGATGGGGACATAAACAAAACACCAATAAGAAAAAGCTTGGGCGGGTATTATTTGTGTTTTCAGTGCCTAGAACATTGAAAGCTTCAGATGGTTTGTGTGTGCACTAAAGGATTATGGGTTGTGTTTTGTGTGTCTTTGAGAAGCACTGGTGTTGTTTAACCTTAAATACCTCATAAAAATCAAATAACATCAAAGTACTTTCTCTAAACATTTTCCAGCTCTTAACATTTTGCAGATCAAAATGAATATTTAACAGAATTATTTTTTTTTTCACACAGTCGGAAACAATTGAAGTTTTCCTTAACATAATTACTAGTTTTCCTAGTGATTCACTTTCAGATTCATTGTCTAAAAGTATGACATAAGGTCCACACATCGCATGTTAGAGTTAATTGTGTTTTGTGCAGAAATATTTCAATCCCCTCATGAACTACTTGATAAGCCCAAACCTGCTGCTGTTTGTGTCCACCTCAATTATGTGATGTGGACAAAATAGTGACTGTAGTGTTTCCCACATATAGACTTTACTTGGGCAGACCACCCAGGTGCATTACCGGCTACCCAAGTAGACCTATTTGGCCACTCCCATCTCAATCTCGATTATGTTGACATGATCTTGCTTTGTCACGAAAGTTCTATCCTTTCCATGTAATTTGAAGCCTTGCCACAATAAGAAGCAAAGGTGTCTCAATTTTACAATTGCACAATTTTCTGTCATAGGATTTTCTGAGTGCACAACCGAAGCATTCAAAGAGAAAGCTGCCTGTCACACAGTATGTGTAAAGAATTGTATTTAACTGTCTTACTGCTTCTAACTAATTGTCTTCAATAAGGACTTGGAAATGTTTGCTTATACCACTTAGGCTAGTATTAGTTGTTGCTGTGGTATCCAAAATTTCAGGTTTGTGGGAAACACTGATCTGCCCTCATAATGGGAAAGCAGGATTTGTTTGGTTTGTCTGCTAGGTTTCAGGATATGTGTTTTGCAGTAAAGTGTTTTTCTTTTATTATTATTATTATTTTACAGTATTTCTTGTTATTTTTCCAGAGAGGAGTGAGAAAGAGAAGAGAGAAGCCAAACGCAGAGACCGTTTGAACTGTATGTGTGCTGTCTGGGGAGCTTAGTGTGATACACAGAGGAATAAACAGAAAGGGCAATGTCTGGGCTGCAACACTCTCTTTCTCTCCGCCTGTTTTATCCAACCTCTCTCTATCTGAGCTTCCTGTCTCCAGTAGTATAGACATCTTACTGCAGTTTCAACCTCACAGACTATCTCTCTACCCCTTTTTCCCTCACTATTTCTCTCTTTCTCTTTATATCTCTCTGCTCTTTTTCTCTATTCCATCCTCTTGTCTATGTGAGCAGTGTATGTGTGTGTGTGTGTTGCTCTGTGCTTTTGGGACTAGCAGAATGTCTGTTTTGAGGACAGCAGTGGGGGCTAATGAAAAGGCTTTGTTGATTTTAACGAATTACTAGCCACTGTAGCCAAAATAAATATAATCTGCTTTTTGGATTAGTTGTCACAGACGATTTTACCTACTGATGGTGATTAAAGAACCGAGCAGAGAAGCCGGCCAGCATCTCTCCTGTGACCCCCCCTCAATGAAATGCCAATAAATAGCAGCAAATAAAGACTTAGAGCATTAGTTATCTGTAATAAACAGTGACATCCTATATAATGTTGGGTTGGACTTCAAAGCAGCTGGGTTTGTAAGCAGAACAGCCTGCTCTCCTCTGTCATGTTTCAGAGATTGCGATAGCCAGAGGATCTTATTATTGTGAGGTAATTAGATACATTTGCTGTGTTTTTTTTTTGTGTGTGTGTGTGTTTTTTTTTTTTTTTGGGGGGGGGGGGTGTTGGGTCTGTTTCAAAGCAGTTTTTGGTACATTGTAAATATAATCAAATGATTTTAGCGCTTAATAACTGAGTCGTGGTTGCCAAAGCTTGTAAAACATGCTGAACACTTATACTGGCAATTATTTGCTGCTCACATTGATGTGACCACTATAAACCAGAAAATTAGATTAATGAAAATCAAATATGTAAATGTCAGATACAAGATTTTCATCTGAGACCATATTTGATGAGTGCATTTTGTTTTGTTTTTCATCTAAGATCATATTGGATGTGTGCATTTTTATTTTAAATGGTTGTGTTAAGCATAAATAGTAAGATATTTAATATTTATAGATTTGATAGATTCAATATTGTTTTAATAATTACATATATTTAATGTTTCTATATATAGGTTATTATGTAAATTTTTTTGAAGAATCTCATTAAACACACACACACACACACACACACACACACACACACACACACACACACACACTAGTATATAGTATATATATATATATATATATATATATATATATAAATATATATTATATATATATATATACACAAAAATGATCTTTTTACAATTTCAATAGTTTCCCCTGTCACAAAAATGATCTTTTTACAATTTCAATAGTTTCCCCTAGACCATGATTAATAATTATATGATTATTTATATGATGCTGTATTTCTGTGATATTCTCAATAAAATTAATAAATATTAATTTAATTTGTTTAAAATTCTCATTAATCCTTCATATACACACATATCCTGTATTTATTTCATACATGTTTTGCAATTGCTTGGTATTATATTTGTTTATCCAACAAAATGTTTATGCCGACTGCAAGTTTCAGTTTGCGCTAAAGCTGCCTTTTCTCCACATATCTCTAAATATGCATCATTTCGATGGAAAAGCAAGGCCTATTTCTGTTTTCCAATATTTGGAAAATTTTGACAGCGGGCTCTGCCCGTGTTTGCACTGCGACATGAAGCAAAATGATACATCAAAGTTAACGGCAAGTATGCAGAAAGTCAGGAGCCTCAGAAGCTGAGATCTAAGACGGAAAGAACAATAGGCCTCCCCTGACAAACAGTTAAAAAAGCCTTAAGACTACAGTTTAGATCTGTAATGTCACGGAGAATACAAATGAAGGAGCTGTCACTCTCAATTTTCCTGAAAGCCTTTTGATGCTTTCTTCTAAGGATGGCTGTGAGGGGAAACAGGTACCCAAATGTGTCTAGGGCTGCCTGCTCCACTCCTGTGGATTGCTTGGAATATATTCACATGAAAATCAGCTCCACAGAGGTTATTCCCTTGGTTAAAGCTCTCTCTCTGTGCGTGCTGTTTTTTTTTTTTTTAAACTAGGTTTGAGAATTAAACTCAAGCTGTAATCAGCTTACACTCCAGCAAAATGAAGCTTGTAAAGAAAGTTAAAGACTGACTTTTCGAAACAAAACAATGTTATGGTAGGAAGTTATGGTAGCCAGGCATTTAGCTAAGGACCACAGTACCAGGGGAATGGCATCAAATGGAGCACTTGATGCAGCTTTAGAGAGGGTGTGAAGCCTGAGACACGACAGAATAGAGGCGAATGGGCCACATGTTTGGTCTCACACTTAAACTTCAGCTGGAGCTGAGTGGGTGCATTGTGGGGAATTCTGCAATGTTGCATTCACTTCATGTGAGGTTTGCATAAAAATTTCACACATCTAGCAGCAAATGTGCAACGACGTAAGTGGATGAGCACAAATATAATTTTGCTTCGGGAGTATTTTGGATCTTATGAAGACACTTTATGTAAGTACACATTTAATTTTGTAGCATATAAGAAGGAAAAACTGAATGGAAAAGTTGCACTAGTTTTATGTGAGTTTGTGTCACCTGCTCTTTCTCCTTCCTCTGACATCTGCACAGGTGATGGTGCCGCGTCGCCTATAAGTAAGGATTAGCGTGCAGCTCTGGACTCATTACCAGTGGGTTGTGGGTTCAAATCCTAATGAATATTCATGCCAGATGATAATGATGATCCCAGGGCTCTGTAGGCCCCTCCCTCCACCCCCCTCCCTCCTTCAGCAGGTTGATAAAACACTTGCCAAGCTGGCATCCCCTAAGAAATTATTAATTATCTGGTTAATGTGCATCAGGCTGTGTGTCGGTTGATTAATCACTAGTGAGGGGGCTATGTGCTGGAGGGGGGCTTTATTTTCCTTTCTGAGTTACTTTACCTTACACATTCCTCCCTCCTTTCCTGCTTCCCCCACATACTCTCACAGACCCTTTTGTCTCCTCCGCTTCGGTGCAGAGGTTTTCAAGGTTTCTGTGTTGATTATCATGATGGCCGATCAACAGTCTTTTATTTTATACTTTTTCAATGTCTCTCTGGCTCCTTAGTTCATTAGTTCATAGTTCAAGTATTGTGTTCTTATAAGGTTTCTCAATATAGTGATTTTTTTTCATCTTATTACAACATATAAATATATTCAAAAGTCCTACAAAAACATATAAAAATATTTTTTTTATTCAGTTTATGCTTTACCAGAGGATTGAACCCAAAATGCTGATGCAGTGTGATCTGCTGTATATGACAGTAAATATACTTTTTCCCCCTAAAATATTCTGTTGTTTTATACAGTTCAAAAGTTTAGTGTCAGTAAGGTTTTTTTTTTTTTTTTTTTTTTTTTTTTTTTGGTAACACTTTAGATTAGGGAATACATATTCAATATTTACTAACAGTTTTCCCTGAATAAACAACTAATTTGCTGTTTATTAATTATTATTGGGGTAGTTGTTATGTTTAGATATTGGGTCGGGTTAAGGGATCTTGAAAATGGTCATGCAGGAAAGGCATTAATATGTGCCTAATAAGTGATAATGAACAGCCAATATGCTTGTAATATGCATGCTAATATAATCAACTAGTTTATAGAGAGAATTGGACCTTAAAAAAGGTTTTACCAATTTTTTTTTTTTTTTTTTTAATTATTTAAATATTTTTTGACCAGCAAATCAGCATATTAGAATGATTTCTGAACAATCATGTGACTCTGAAGTCTGGAGTAAAGGCTGCTGAAAATTCAGCTTTGCCATCACAGTAATCAATTACATAAAAATATTTAAAAAATCTGAAAAATTTATGTAAAAAGATTAAAATATATACAAAAATATTGTGCAATACATATCGTACATATTGTACATAATCTCTTAATTTTCATGACTGCCAGTTTACTGATATCACAAGGTCTGTTGTGACCCGACAGTCTCATTTCTTTTGTCGAAATCAGTCGCTGCTTCTTGCAGTAGGATTTTGAGTAGGAAGTGTTTGTGTGGGAAGCCATTGATGTCTCACTGTATCTTCTGCAGAGAGTATCTCCTCAGTCCCAGTTGAGATTAAACATTTAATAGCGTATTATAGCATTTAGCTGTGGTTGTGGCCTCCGTAGACTTATGCTTGTTTCCCATAGTCACTGCTCCGTTTCTGCAATCTGTGAAATCAGGCATGAATAGGAGAATTGCATTGTAAACAAAATCCCACAGGTTGGCATGTGATCTCTCTTTCAAGCCGAGCTAGTTAAACGGTGGTGCTAGTTGGACAGAGAAACGGGTTGCCCTGTTTGTGCTGAGAAAATCCCAACAAATATTGTATTCCCTTTGCTAACAGTGGCTTGATGGTGCCAAACAATGTTCGTGGCTCAAAGTTCAGCATTTGCATTCAAATTATTTTATCCCCTATTCCTTACAGGGCTTCCTGAGCACAATATGATAAGTAAAGCCAAGTTTACTTTGCTTAATCTCTGCTATTCCCAAAAGTGCAGCAGATATGGGAGGAAGGGAGAGAGAGATAGATAGAGAGAGAGAAAGATGACACAAACAAATCACACAAAGGAAATATGTTTATTTACTGTTAAAAGTCCACCACGATTTTTCACTGATCAAATTTCATGTGGTCCTGTAATGGCAAACATGCCACAGGACCATCTTGTAAATAAAAAAAATAGGCAAGCAAGACTTTAGTTCTCCTGTTCTTTAATATCATTCACCCAATTTAACCTAAAAGGTTGAGAATTGAGAATAACATTATTAAATTGAAGATGTAAAGTGGTCATATGACGTTTCTAAAAAGAATATTATGTTGTGTATTTGGTGTAATGCAATGTGTTTATGCAGAAAAACAATTAAAAACACACTTTATTTTCCACATAATGTACATTATTGTTGCTCCTCTATGCCCTGCCTTTCTGAAACGCATCGATTTTTACAAAGCTCATCGTTCTGAAAAGCAAGGTGTATGCTGACTGGCCAGCTATCCAGTGCGTTTTGTTCGGCTGAATACCTCAAGCGTGTGACGGAAATGTTATGCCGCTTAACATACTTTGATGCCCTGTGTGTGGACTCCGCTTCGTCCACGGTGAGCGCGAAGTTGATGTATTTCCTCAGTGATCAGCACGGTTCAGCTCTAGGTATGACAAAGTGGATATCATCTTCTTTTGGAAGGCCAAACAAAGTAGTTTCGCTTTCACAATGAAACACACAGCATCTCTACAACGGCGGCGGCAGCATCAACAATGCTACAGCAAGAATAAAAGTTATGCCTCCTTTCTTTGCATGAACATTTGGGCGGTGTTATGCAAAAATTCCCACATCGTGACATAGACATGTGGCAGCGTGTTAGAGCTAGCCATTTTAGGTAGGAGTGGTTGACTCTTAACTTTTATAAAGAATAACTCTGTGGATTTGAGACGTTAGTCTTTGCAACATTACAGATCTTTTTTATGCACCAAGAGCTTGTAACACTCCAAAGAGAAAGGAAAATTTTAAATCGCATCAATCGACCCCTTTAATAAACTGAATAAATTGAACAATCATGCATTTTTGTCAGTACCGGGACCTCTGGGAGATTAAAAAAGCTGGTTAGATTTCTGAACTGTTGATTCAACCAGTACAATCTTTTGGGAATATTTTCATGCTGTGAAAGGTCAATGAATCGGCATACAGTAAGATCATGACCTTTCACCAAGCATTACCTAATTGATTTGTATGTTGAGCCACATCATTATTATATTATTATTATTATATATCTAATATGCTTCATAGCTGGCAATTCAGGACTAGCATGTTGTTGAGAGAGAGTTTTCAAAATGTACACTCCTCTAAGACCAAGTCACTAATGAGAGCAGGGAATGGAGGTTACGAGGGACAAAAAATAAATGGCTGTATAGGAGTTTGCTCAGTGATTTTTCCCATTGATTAGTCGCATAGCTAATGCACGCTCATTCCTCAGCTCAGCACTAATTAGCATGTTCAGCTCAGCTTCAGACCAGTTGACCAGCAGCTTCTCCGCAGGCTTCCAGCCGCCACTGTGACTCTGAGTACCACCAGCCTCGCTTAGCCCAGTTCTTGCTTGACTAGATGCTTTTGTTCTTTTTTTGTGTTAATTCGCTTTAATTTTGGGCTAATCATA
The DNA here is from genome assembly GCF_018340385.1 of Cyprinus carpio. Taxonomy (NCBI): domain Eukaryota; kingdom Metazoa; phylum Chordata; class Actinopteri; order Cypriniformes; family Cyprinidae; genus Cyprinus; species Cyprinus carpio. The sequence continues at coordinate 14,118,419 of NC_056588.1, read as the reverse complement.
GATTTCAGTGTTAATGACATGGATAAAAAAATAAAATGACATTCAATGGTTTCATTGTAGTTACAAATTTTGGAAATTTTCATAAACCTTCATTTTTCACTGGGTCACTTGCATTCACTTGTGACATGAAGTCTGGCCAACAACCACCAACTGAAAACAGGAAGAGCATGTCTGACCTACATATAAAAACAAAGCAAACTATGCTTGGTCACTTTACATGTCATTTAGAGCTAGGAATATCTAAAACGCATTTGCAGAAATTACTGAAAGAAAAGTAACAAGCACTCATTATTTGAGACATAACTCAGAAAACAAAGTGTCTTAAACGAAACTCTCATAAGTTGTGTGGAACCCTGGTAATCGCTTTTTCATGAGCATATTCATAAGTATGATTTGAGCTAAATAAGGTTAATTTATGATAGCATTAATGCCAGAGTTTGTTATTGAAAGATGAATTGAAAAAATGAAACTGAAAGTATCTCACCATGTCTTTCTGTACTAATGAAACAATGCCTGTACTTCCTTAAGTATTCACTGCAATTGACCACTCGACAAATGTAATACACCACTATAGTATTGTATCACACTTACATGGAGCGACATGATGTAGTTAGCAGCTACGCTAGTGATTAATAGCGATAGCAACCTGAAGGCCCTAAAGTGCTGCGTGATGTCTTTATTTGACTCCTTTCATGCCTGTTCTCACTGCCCGGCTAAAAAAATAAAAATAAAAAAATCCCTGATGCAATGCTTTGGGAAGCGTTTGAGAAAGTGCATGGCAGTATCATAGCGGCACTTAGAGGGGGATTAGATTCTCGTCAATGTGCCTCTGAGGCTGTGCTAAAGTTACCCCTCGTAGGCCCTGGCCATTGACTGCTACTTTAATGGCCTAGTCTGTTTCCTCCTGATGGGCATCGACTATAGGACTGATCAATATGGGTTTCCATCCAGAATCCAAGCGGGATGCTCAAAAAACAATAAACAGGCCAAACGGCATGAGTGAACCCCGGAAGTAAAATAAATAGTTATCAAATGGTGGTCACGCTCAGGGTGCTTTTTCAGGAGTGTAATGGTCACAGTGGTGTAATCTTTAAATTTTGGGTTTTGCCTCCTCCATGGTCTAGGCCAATTTAGGAGTATAAATAAAATAATTGAATTGCATGTGACAACTTTGAGTTGATAGCAAACCCAAAACTGAAATAAAGACTGGCACATTGTAGCATACTGCTACTTTTTCATTAAAGGGATAGTTCACCCAAAAATCAAAATTATGTCATTAATGACTCACCCTCATGTTGTTCCAAAACCGTGAGACCTCCGTTCATCTTCGGAACACAGTATAAGATATTTTAGATTTAGTCCGAGAGCTTTCTGTCCCTCCATTGAGAATGTATGTACGGTATACTGTCCACGTCCAAAAGGGTAATAAATACATCTTCAAAGTAGTCCATGTGACATCAGAGGGTCCGTTAGAATTTTTTGAAGCATCGAAAATACATTTTGGTCCAAAAATATCAAAAACTACGACTTTATTCAGCATTGACTTCTCTCCCGGTGTCTGTTATGAGCGAGTTCACCTCACATCCGGTTCGCGAACGAATCACTCGATGTAACCGGATCTTCTTGAACCAGTTCACCAAATCGAACTGAATCGTTTGAAACGGTTCGCGTCAACAATAAGCATTAATCCACCAATGACTTAAGCTGTTAACTTTTTTAACATGGCTGACACTCCCTCTGAGTTCAAATAAATCAATATCCCGGAGTAATTCATTTACTCAAACAGTACACTGACTGAACTGATGACCGAGCCAGATAACGAACGAAACATTGACTCGTTCTCGAGTCAAGAACCGGTTGCATTGGTTTTCGGATCACCGGTAGTGATGGGAAGTTCTGTTCTTCTCCGCGAACCGGTTCTTTCGGACAGTTTGATTCAATAAACCGGTTGCCAAAAACGGTTCACCAGTTCTTTTGCGCTCGACGTAATGACTTCATTGGCGATGATTGCCCTTGATTGAAGCCTTCGGTTTACCCGCGCTCATAACATTAGCACAGAATCGGTTCAAAATCAATCACCAAAAGAACCAGTTCAGTTCAGACGCGCTGTGTGTCAGTCTGAATCACGCATGCGCAGTATCATCAGCTCATCGGTTCTCGAATCGGACGTGTCCGACAGAAACGGTTCTTGACTCGAGAACGAGTCAATGTTTCGTTCGTTATCTGGCTCGGTTCAGTCAGTGTACTGTTTGAGTAAATGAATTACTCCGGGATATTGGTTTATTTGAACTCAGAGGGAGTGTCAGCCATGTTAAAAAAGTTAACAGCTTAAGTCATTTGTGGATTAATGCTTTTTGTTGACGCGAACCGTTTCAAACGATTCAGTTCGATTTGGTGAACTGGTTCAAGAAGATCCGGTTACATCGAGTGATTCGTTCGCGAACCGGATGTGAGGTGAACGCGCTCATAACAGACCCGGGAGAGAAGTCAACGCTGAATAAAGTCGTAGTTTTTGATATTTTTGGACCAAAATGTATTTTCGATGCTTCAAAAAATTCTAACGGACCCTCTGATGTCACATGGACTATTTTGAAGATGTTTTTATTACCTTTCTGGACGTGGACAGTATACCGTACATACATTCTCAATGGAGGGACAGAAAGCTCTCGGACTAAATCTAAAATATCTTATACTGTGTTCCGAAGATGAACGGAGGTCTCACGGGTTTGGAACGACATGAGCGTGAGTCATTAATGACATAATTTTGATTTTTGGGTGAACTATCCCTTTAAGGTTATGGACATTTCCTTAAAACCTAAAACACAATACAATAAAATGCATAATTAAAAATACAGGTAAAATACCAGTGAAAAATCAGTACAGAAAATTAGCACAATGCATATTGCCATATTATTGCCAAATTGAGTGTATGACAACACAGTTGAACACATAATAAAAAGTTAATAGATAAATATATACACTATGGCATATGAATTAATTTAGGTAGTTAAGATGGGTAGTTGATTAATCAAAAGCATAAATATTTAAACTCTTTATGGTGGAATTCAATGATCATCCAGGCAAAGTATGAAATAGTTATATTTTGAACAAATATTAATGCCATAGCCATCAGAATCAACATTTTTGTTACATAAGTATGGGGAAAGTTACTGTATCATTTAACTGTTGCTGTTTTTTTTTTTTTAGATGCATATTGAGATATTCAGTATTTTACAAGTTTTTTTGTCAATACTTTGTATTTTAGTTCAATTAAAAAAAGACAAATAATTATAATAATATATACATTGGCAAAATAAATTACAAGATTAATTGTAAATTATTTACATTTATTGACTCGATTGACAGTCAAAGTTTTATTTCATCAGTGATCTGAGAATGTTTATATGTTGCATAACTTATCGATTTGATATCAGAGACTGGTATCATGCTCTACTTTCATTTTGTTGAAGTTTTTTTTTTTTTTTGTACCTTACTTGCATATAGTAGGGCATCTCTAAAGCGATGGGAATGGCACAATGGCTGATGTCATGGTAGAACTGGTAAGAGTGTGTATTTTTCAGTCCCACAATTGCATTTTTTTCCCCCACCGGGTGTCTGTTCTTTGCCACATTACCTCACCATCTTAGCTTAGCTCGAGCATCTCCCCACATTGGAATCAAGTTACCAGCCCCATTCACGGCAGCCAGGGATCAGATCTCAACCCACTCAATCTTTACCCTGGAGAATGTGCATTCTTTCAGTCAAACCTATTGATCGACTCTATTCCTGGAACCTCCAGCGAGCCTGTCCAGTCCCCAGTTTGGTTCCTCTGCGAACGTTAACTCTGACAGCTCAGGATCGCCCTGTGGCATCTCTCGTTGTCCCCCCTCTTTACAATGACGCAAAAAAAATTAACTCAGAACTCACTGATCAGTCTCAAGGGTCTCTGTTAAGAACGCTTTTTATTTTGCAGAAGTCACTGGTTCAATATTATGGCATCCCTGGTGACATGAGTAGAAGAGCTCTTATGACTGATGCTCCAAAGGAATGGGAGGAAAAGCCAACAGTGTGGTTTGGGTTCTGGTAACCTGACCCTCACTGTCCAACCGGAACAGGAGGAGGCATGATCAGGGGACTTGTTGCAATCGTGCAGCCCTATTCCCAACCGCACGCACATACACACACAAACACACTCCTTCTGTCATGCCCACCTTCTTTCTTTCTTCTTCCTTTCCTTTTTTTTTTGTATGGAAATATGTGCCTGCCATTATTGGTGTATTTCTTTAGAAGTGTCAGGAATTCGAGGCTCTGGGCTATAAGAGTGGCAGAGCTTCAGTTGGCAGGAGTCAGGTTAATAAATTCTGAATAGAGATGCATAAATCAGTGAGAAGGGCCCGTTTTTTTTTTCCCTCCCAGCTTTTGCTTTTCTTCCACCTCTCTAAAAAGAGGCCTTCAGAGGATTGTTGTCTATCAGTCCAGAAAATGGGGAGGATAATGCCTTCAATACCCAGGGCTGGTTAGCAGATTGTCATTTTTAGGTTTGATGTTCCTGGGTCTAATTGTCTTTCATGTGAACAATGGCAGCAGCTCTCTAGTGAGACGTGGCAAGCCGGGTAGAGGAAGGGCGGCCCGTGCATAGCAATGCCCCTTTTTATTATTAGCTTGTGAAATTAGCACGCTGGAAGTCGTTACAAGGATTTTCAGCAGTAGACCCCCCCCCCCCAATCCGTTCGCTCTGTTCATGTATATTGTAATGCAGGGTTTGAATTTGTTTGTGGACCCGCCAATAATTGCAGCGGCAAAGTCAGCTTTAATAGACTTTTACTCGTACTTCTGCACTTCCAGTCCGAGTCCTAATAAGGTGTCTGTTGTAGAGGCGGAATTTGTTAAAAAAGCGTGGTAATTGATGTATTGCGGCGAGTGCGAGCTCAGCCCTGCTTGATTAATGTATGAGTGTGTGTCTGTGTGTGTATGTGTGCTGTTGAGCTGATTTTAAAAAGGCCTCTTAACTGGGTCTAGGGATAGTGGCAAATGCTCCGCTATAAACTACTTCATAGCAGCTGTTAAAAGACCTGACAGCTGCTGATGTCTCATGGGGTTTCATGCTTTTTTTCCCCATCCTGATCAGAGGAGAAATAGGTGAAAAAAGAAAAAGAAGAGTAGGCGATATAGTCCTTGTCAATAATTGCAGCACTTAAAAATCTTATAGAGGGATTTTTTTTTCTCATAGTGACTATCCCCTGAGATGCAGTTTCAAAGGTTCATTTAGTTTCACTTTTATGCCTTAGGGCTGGAGCAGAGAAAAATAGTTTATTTTCACCAAAGAGATTTATCTTAGTTTAGTCATTTTGAAGTTACCATAGTCGCAAATAATGGACACTTAAAGTTCATCTAGGTGGTTGGCCAGGTTAAAGCTTACCTCAGCAATTTATAGCCTGTGGTGCTTTAGTATAGATTTTAAAACCCATAGGACTGTTCACATATATTTGCAGGCACTTTATTGTAGAAATACTCTCCACAGCTTTTTTCTGTTTGGTTTTATTGGTGGTGCGTACAGTATGACATCATGGGTCTGTGTACTATAAAGATGGCCACCCCTTTTATCTCACTATAGGGGATTTCTTCCTTCAGGATAATCTAGAGAATGTATGTGTTGAATTTGTCAAAAGTACCTTCATTTAAGACATCAAATTGGTAGATGACATGAGATAATTTTTGGGACAAGTTCCTGGAGTCAGAATGATGACGCATAGCTGTGATGTGACATGCTGTAACCAAAACTATTTTTAAACTGCATCTTTTATTATTATTAAATATTGTGTTATTGTTAGACCATTTAATATGTATTAATTGATGTATTAAATGTAGATTCATCATTTATAATTATTATTATTATTGAAGCTTTCGTGATTTAATATTAACTGAGACTACATAAATGTTCCTGGAGTGAAAATTATGAAGCATATAGTTGTCATTGTTTTGGCCTCTTGAAAATTGACATGTATTCTGACGTGACATGCTCAAACCAAACTTTTTTCAACAGCATTATTTATTTATTTATTTTTCAGCTTTTAGCATAGAAAATATGTACTTTTAATAATTTGTCACACCATAAGACTGAAATATATATATATATATATATATATATATATATATATATATATATATATATATATATATATATTATATATATATATATATATATATATATATATATATATATATATATATATAGGCCAGTCAATCGGTTGCTCTGCTTTTAAAGTGATGTGACATTTTGTGAACCACTTTCTGGCTATGGATATAGGAATGCAAAGAACATGGTACAGCACTAAAGCTGGAATATAATGTTCTGTTCAGTCAGTATAACACTGTATGCTTTTTTTAAACGTCCTCAGCTTGCGCTCCATCCTTTTCTGCAGCTCATCATCACCACCGTCAGCCTAATTCAAAGCCCAGTATCAGATACGGTCCTAACAAACGCTGTGCTCAAGGCAAAAGGACCTCAATTATAAAACAGCTCCACCGGTCATGGGTTAGCCTGCACGAATCTGACGTCCTACCTAGACACACATGTACACACACACACACTCTCTCACAGTAAGAGTGGCCCGAGGCTTTCCATTCTAATTGCCACTCCACAACAATGTGGCAAAGAAACGCCTTTGTTATCGGCCCTTTGTGCGTAAGAGATCTGCCGATAATTAAAGCTAAAAGCCCTGGAAATTCTCTTTGATAAGGCATAAATATTAGTTCCTTCCTAATGCTTTATTGAAGATAATATGCTCTTTAAACAAACACTTCCCATATTAGCAGACTCAATGAAAAGGGCACTTGCGGCCAGAATGTGTGGTCTTTCCTTTCAGTCACTTTTTAATCAGTATATTAATGTAGATACATGTAGATAGAGTCAGGGGTTTTCTGCCCTTTGTAATATTCAAACAAGCTTTTTTGTGGCCTGTGAGTATTTGTGTGCCCTTTCACACCCCTGATAACACACTCTTGATGGAGTCAGGTGTCTGGAATAACGCACAGTTTTGGCTTGTCTGAATATGGAGAACAGCTCTCCAGTGCTGGTCATTGGCTGCGAAAATTGACTACATCTGAAGTGGCAATTTCACTGTTTAGATAAGCTTTATTGGCTTTTTGGAAGAATATGTCAAATTGACAATTTTAAAATTATGCTCTGTTTGAGAGCTATTGTAGTGGTTGAATAAAACCTAACGGCACCAGTTCAGCATTCACTGTAATAGACTGAACAAGCAATTGTATTATTGAGAAGTTGGTAGAATTTAATTGTATTATCATGCAGATGTGTATGCTAATATTTTTTTGGTGAATGTGCATTATGAAGCACATATTACGCAGCATTTTTGCCTTTTTGTATGCATCACCAGCTGGCACATCTTATTATTCAAAGTGAATATAAAATAGTGAGCGGGTACACAACCTGGTTAAGAGAAAATCTCACTGCTCAGCAGTCTGACAAGAAAACAAAGAAAATTTAAAGAAACCATTTACTTCTGAATACTCTCCAACTTTCTGGTATGTGATAAAAACCTCCAGGTTTTCCGCAAGACAAAGTCAAAACCACACACAATCAACCCTCCATGGAAACCTCCCTTTGAGGCCCCTCCTGTGGTAATTTCACTACCCAATTACAGTAATGTGGCGTGGAGGAACGGGTTAGATGTTTCCACCCTAAGGCAGAGCCCGGCATTCGTAATCCTTTAGAAGCACTTAAGAAATTGATGTTAGCACCTCTGCATCTGTTAGGCAGCCTGCGGCCGGCCTGATTGCATAGTCTCCTCCCTTTAATTGGATCATCAGGGTGTGATCAGAGTTTTGGGGCTCAGATTATGTAAGCCTGACTTTGAGTCTGCTAACCTGAGCGGGGCTCTGCACTTGCTACCTGTGCTGACCTCAATGTGCCTAAGTGCTCCTTCTCATCGGGGACTTTGGCCACTGTAAAAGCAATCCCAGGTGCTTTATTAATTTCTTATGTATATTTATATGGTGTATCCCCATGTTGTCTATTTGAATGACTTTTCCCTCTTAGAGAGTCAAAATTGATCATTTGGAGAGGTGAAATCTTTTGTGAGGAGAGGAGGAGGAGGAGGTGGTTGTTTTTACTTTGGCTCAATAGGATGTTTTTGTAAGTACACTGCTGACTGATTAATAGATTTATTATATTAACATATGCACAGTTTGTCATAGCTGTGGCATAATGGTTTGTGCACATGCTCAAGATATATTGAATTCTCATCCTTGCTGAAAACATGAATTTTATTACTGCAGAGGGAAGTTGTTGAGTTAAAAAAAAAAGAGCTGGATGACGTAATGAAATTTAATGTAGAGGTCTTGAGTTTTTATTTATTAATTAATTATTTTTTAAGTACTTCACATCTTTAGCCCTTCTGAATATGTAACAGGAAATAAAAGTTAAAAATGCACAAAAATAGAGTAAATATTTTTATTTCTAAACATCACTGAACACAATCTAATGTATGCTAAAATGCATTTTGGAAGAAGTAGTGTCTCTAAATTTATTCCACTTACATGATTGCAGTAAATGAATGAATGAATGAATTAATGAATGAATGAATGAATGAATGAATTAATGAATGAATTAATGAATGAATAGTTTAAACTGCCTCACATTATTAAGTCAGACAGGCCATAAATTCTCAGATGGATAAGGATATGCACAGTGATTGGTTAGTTTATTCTAACTGACCAGGCTGAGGCCTTGTGTTTGCCACTGTTGTCATCACCTCTAATTGGACGGATATTGTCGTGTGGAGTCGGGTTAGAGGTAGTTCACGATCCCTTGCACCTTTTAAGAGCATCAGCAAGTGTGAAAAGAAATGATTACTGTAAATGGCCTCATTGTGGCTCCACGCTGGCTTAGTTGTGCTTGACTGAGCCGAGAGCAGAGAATGAGGTTAGAGAAGAAGAAAGGGGTGGGGGGGGATGGAGGGGTCCTGTCACTGAAGAGGAGAGAGAGGATGACAGCAATAAAACACCTCACTGTCTGCCTCTGGTTTACACAGGAGTTTATGCAAACACCAGGGTTGTGCAAAATTCAGAATTTAAGAAGTGACTCCCATTAATTTCATGAGTGTGCATTTGAATTTAATTGAATTGACCATGACATGCAGGATTCTGGATTGGAATTTCAATTAAAATAAAAGGATGTGTGATATTCTGAATTGCAATTCAAAGAAATTCACACAACTTGTTTTGTATAGCATTGTCTGATCATTAAATTTATTATTTATATAAAAAATGTTCTTGACTGATTTAACTTAAGTATTTTTCTAGTTCAGTACTGTCAAAACTATTGATCCAACCACAATAATTTTGCCATGCCGTAGCACTAAATGTCCAAGTTTTCAGACAGCTCAATTTTGACATCAAAATTTCACATCAGAAATTGCATTTTACCTGTATATTGATAGCTGACTTTATTTTGAGTTTGGGTAAATGTTGAAAACATTTTGTGAACACTGTGTGTATGTATATGTGTGTGTGTGTGTGTGTGTGTGTGTGTGTGTGTGTGTGTGTGTGTGTATATATATATATAGTTAAACACACACAAACACACATACACAGTTGTGAAGTTGTGAAGTCATATACATTCATAATATTACAATCACTTGATGTTGTTTTCCTTTACTTATGAACATGGTCTTGCCGTTTCTGTTTGACTGACATTGTTACAGCTCCTTCTCAAATCAAATGCTATTTTTCCTTTTAACTAAACATGGAGAGGTTCATTGTGCTGGATGAGGGCTGCCCGCTAGCCAATGAAACCAGCAATGAAACAGCTGAACTCACAGAGAGCAGTCTGCGATTGCTTCTGTCATTATCAGCCTGCCTACAATATTTGTGCTCTGATAAATGATCCAATTCAATCAGAGCACCCAGTTTGCTCTGTGTGGGTATTTGTGAGAGTGTGTGTATGTGTGTGAGACTGTGTGTGTTTATGGGGACTTTGAGAAAGAAAAGAGAGAGAGAAAGCATACTTACCTCCCTTTATTAAATCTCACAATTGTCTCAAGAAAAGTTGGAACCATAAATTCAGTTCGTAGTTCAGTATAGAATATCAAAACAAGCCTCTCCTCTCTACCCATCTGAATGGGCTGTTTATAGGAGGAAAAAGACTCCAGCAATGTCATGGAGGTTAAACTAAGACCAGCTCCTAGCATGTATACCATATTTTGAAACCCCCACTATCCTAATAAACATTGTATTTAACATTGTGTGTAAAATCATATTACACACTTTTGTTGCATTTTTTACTTTTTCCTCCCAAAGTGTGCTTGTATTGTTTGTCAAGGTTTCTTGCTTCAAAAAATGCCTACTTGTCATAACTACAATCTTTTTTTCCCCAAAAAGTATCTTTCTACATTGAAGGGCATTGAGATTTTTAAGGGTTTAGGATTATTCCTGTGGCACTATCAGCCAATTGATGTTGCGAGTTGCATTTATGGCCCAGTTTATTGGCTCAAAATCTTCTATGCATCCCAGTAGCAAATACGGCAGATGTAACATCATGTACATGGAAAAATATGGCCAGTAATATGTTAATGTCCACATGATTGTGATGCCATAATTCAAACTTCCCTCACAAAAATGAACAACTTTTTTTGCTCTTTTGAAATGGAAGAGCTTGATCTACTTTTGTTTTCATGATATGCTGTTCAAATATGCCATATGTAAACAGAAAATACATTGTGTAAAAAGGTGGACAACAAGACATGAGGGCAAAGGACTAGTTACTAGATGGTCAACTAAACAGCCAAATGTCAAAACCTCTACCTCTTTGTTTTATGCATAAAGGTTCTCTCAGATTTATAATAGTACACTCAATTGAGACTCATCCATCCTGAGTTGGAGGTGTAGACAACCCCACTCGTACTTTTGGAGGTGGGGGGTCTTTTCTCCCTCTTTCATCTAATGGGGTCCCCTGATAGAGAAAATGTCATCAGCTCAAAAATACAGTAGATGGTTCCTAACCACCACTGTGGACTAGATGACCAACATCAACACAACTCTCAGATATAAACACACTATGATAATTTGACAAATTGGTCAATTTTAATTGACAAATTGGTGACAAAATCTTGTGAATCTCATTTGTATGTTTTCATGCAATCTCAAGCCAGTCGATTAAAACAATCAACCCCAAAAAAACAATATACCTTTCATATAAAAAACCTACAAATTCACACCCTTCTATTTTACCACCACCACAAAAAAAAACATTGAAAATAATACACTCTTATGGCAACCAAATACATTGCAGGTGAATTGTCTATTTTTGCTGCGCTAGCAATAAACACGTTGACATTAATGCTCTATAAACATGTTGGTAACACGTTTGTCAACAGAATATCAAAGTAGGCTTTTATTAAACTAATCAAGGAGTGAATTTATCACCCGCTGCTTTAAAGCAGAAGTATGTTGGACAGGATTCAAGTTCAACGCACAATAGCAGGCACACAAACACTTCATAGCCTATTTATTTAATCTAACTGAAAATGGCCGATTAAGCAGGTTATATTATAAAATCTATGTCTCTCTTTGGTTTTGTGTAAATCAAATAACATTTGAAAAAAAAAGTGAAAAAAAAAAAAAAGTAAATATACATTTGGATGTAAATAGTCCTCTTCCGAGCATAAATGTAGAACACTGAGCTGCTACAACGGTGCGTCCTGCATATATACTATCGCTTGTTAAGTCTGACGTCACGTGTTACCTCTTCCATGTCCAAACGCTCTATCAGATACCACGAGAAAACAACAAAAGGTTCTAATATACACTCACAATGCGATATAATACTACCAAAAAAACTCCATACTTTTACTCCATACCGAAATCCCAGATAGCCAGACAATGAAAATATAAATAAAAATAAATAAATATAAAAATTATTCGTGTTTGGGACACTGTGAGCATGGAGACTGTAGTGTACACTGTAAGTTTGAAAACGTTTAGCTTAAATGTTTAATATAAATAAACAGTGGTCATAAATGTCTGCTGAGGTAGTATCCTCAAGTGAAGCGGGTTGAGGCTTGGACCCGGAAACAGCGCTTCTTACGTCACCACTTAACAACCAAATAGGCTATTATATGGCAAAATGCAGATTTGTCATGCCACAAGTTACACAAATGAGATTGGGAGGCTTTAGTAAGTTTGATTTATAAATTTATTTGCAAAAGAACAATTGAAAATGTATAAAAATACATTGTATGCATATTTACTTCTCAGTTGAAAATATTATTTATTAATAAAAAAAAATGACATTTAGTAAAATCTCAAATAGCGGCAATTCAGCGTAAAGCAATTGTTCGTTTTTAGTTTGTTCGAATTTTCCCTCTTTTCCTCGCTTTCCTTTGCTTTTAAATTGCTTAAAAGCATCATGCACTTTTTACTTTCATTTTCGAATTAGCAAAATCAAAAGAGTCCAGCTCAGTTTTATTTTATTTTTATTTATTTTATTTTTTTTACATCTATGTCCTGAACTATATTTTGGAAATAACTATGAAACCAAAAAAAGTATTAAATTGTGACCCATTTTCACAGTGCATCATGATCCTAAGGTAAACAAGTAAACAATCATAATCAAAAATAATTTAATAGGTATATACTTAATAGACACCTCCAATTAACTTCATTTACTTCACTTCTTTTTAACTTTATTAGATTACATCTGCTGACAACTAGCTCATAATTTCCCTGTGTGACGCTCAAGAGTGCCTCCGTTTTCCTTTGTTTAAAATTTGAGACTAAAGTTTTCCTGGAGACTGACTGCTTTACCTGGCCAGACCTTGATTTCTCTCAACATTTATTGACATTATGGTGTGTCTTTGTAGAATATCTATCATTGCTTGCATCAACACACGAAACAATACCCACTCCCTCAAGGTAGATCTAATTAGGGTGTAGTTGGGCAACTGGAGGGACCTTGAGCAGTCCTGTGCTCTCTCCTCTCCTCAGTGCCCTCTCACTTTTTTTCCTCTACATTTTCCTTTCCTTTCTCCATTTTTGTCAACCTTTTGTGCTTGCTTTTGTCTCTTTAGTTTCATTGCACTGACAAAAGCAGATGGTGGCTGCTTTCAGTAATAACTATAGCTCCATTGGCCTGTCAGATTCGTCCTCCTGCTGTTGACTTCTTGACTGAAGAGCTGAAGACTTTTTAAAGTCCCACAGGGAAGACAAATCCTTTGTTACATAAAATATTTGAGGGGGAAAAAGTGGTTTAATAGATGAAACCCCTTTAATGCGGCCACAAAGTGGTCCCCCATTCCTCCAATCACTCACTTAACTTCCTCCTCTTTTCCTCCATCTTCTCTTGTTAGTCAGGAGGTGTTGTGCATGCTGATACACAAAAGGCTCCACATCTTTTTCTGCGGGGCATAAATTACGCCCGTGTGGCGGATCGTATATGAGTGCTTTTCTCAGTTATGGATTGCTGCGTTCTGGACTTGACAGGAACATAATTAGAACTCTTGATGAAATCTACAAAATTATTCCTCCGTGGCTTCAGTGGTCCTGAAATGTATCCATATTTGTCACTGTGCACTTGAAGGACCTGTTAGCACACAGCAGTAATGGCTCCGTTCATTTATCCTGTAATCTGAGGATGATAGAGGAATAGTTAGTTGGATAGATAGATGGAGACCAGGAGCTGTGGGGGGATGTTACCTACTGAGAATGAGAAAGTAGAGGAGCGGGGGCATGGACATAGAGAAAAGCCACAATAAAGCAACAAACAAACAAAATACCAATAAAAATTAAACTGATATCAAAATAATCAGTCTATAAAAATAAAATAAAACTAAACAAAAACTTTTACAAAAATATAAAAAGTAAATATATACATATTACAAGAAGGTTTTATATATATATATATATATATATATATATCAGTTAATACATTAGGTATTACAAAGTCACAGTGAACAGCAATTTTAATAGCATTTACTTATTTACACTACAAGTCAAAAGTCAGCAAGATTAATTAATTAATTAAGAAAATAAAAAAAAACATGTATACTTTTATTCAGAAAGGATAGGCCTACTTTAAATTGATTAAAAGTAAAATTAAAGTGATTTAGGTTATGTCATGTCATGTCATGTCATGTTGTTATGTTAAAAAAAATTGTTTCAGATAAAAGCAACATAAGTATTTTCAGCGTTTATATTAATAATAATAAAAAAAATTCATCTTGAGAACCAAATCAGCATTAGAATGCTTACTGAAGACTGAAGTAATGGCTGCTAAAAATTTAGCTTTGACATTTTAATAATTACTAAAATAAAAAAAAAAGTTCTTTTAAATTGTAATAATATTTCATAATATTACAGATTTTACTGTATTTTGATTAAATAAATGCAGCTTTGGTGAGCATAAGAGACTTCTTTTAAAAACATTAAAACATGTTTCTGACACCAAACAGTAAACTTTGGTAGATTAAGTTAATGCTAATTTAAAAATGTACTAGTTTATTTGTTAATTCGTGTTCTTCATTATGTTTCTAACCTGAAATGTTTAATAAAAAATAATAATAATAATAATAAAATCTTACTATATGTTTAAAAAGAATTAACCTTGATTAATAAATCCAATATTGTTCATTGGTAGTTTATGATACCTAATGTTACCAAAATGTATTACACAGCTCTCTGAGATACTTAATTTTGATTGGTCAATCACAGAATTCAGTGGTCCAATATTTCCTATTGTTCACCATTGTCCATGGCAGCTCTTACCACTCATCTGGGTAACTGAAACCTGTGCTACTTTCTTGACTCTCATATCACACCACGGACTCGCTCTCATGTTTCATACAAACTCAGCAGCGGCCAATATCAACTGTAGTGGAAATGACCTCAGCTGGCCTTCAGTATTAATATCACTGTAATATTTTTGCAGCGTTTGTCTTATTGCTGGGTTGGTTGTTTTGTACATGTTATGAGCTGAAGCTTTAAGATAATATACAGGTAAAAATATATAATAAATTAATCTCAAATAATTATTGTTCTTGGAAATTTCCCACATTGATTTAAGTTCTTTTCTCCCCTCCTGCACTGTTTAAACAGTAGGTAATATCACAGATCCACACTATCTTGTTTTAGACCACAATAAAGCATCAAGTGAAGAAGCTCAGAGCCTGATATTCCTCGTTTCAGAGGTGAGCTGTGAGATTCCTCCCTTTTGCCCTATCAAATGTAGAGCTGAGCAGACCTCATCCATCCACGGGATCTTTTCAGATGAAGACTCCTGGTGTTCACTTCAATTTCTCTTTCTTATCTGCAGTCTTGTTTCAGGGTAACGTTTTTCATCTTTTAAACATCTGTCTGTTTATTGCTTGATTTTGACCCACACTGTCCTCCATCTCTCTTTTACCGAAGTAGGAGGAAGCCTTTGCCCTGTCAGGGTGGTGCAGTGGGGCAGAAAGAGAGTGTGCGTGTTTAACGTAGGAAGAGGGAGGAAAGGAGCGACAGAAGACTCATTTAAATGAGATATACAGCCAAACCTCATATGCATGGTGAGGAGAGAGGGGGAAAATGAGTGGTGGAAAGAGGAGAGACAGAAGAATTGAATATGGATTAGAGGGATGAATATTCTATTATTTCGCCCCATTCTGCTGATCCCAGTTGCTCCTCGGTGCTCAAGTTGAAATATATTGATGTAGCAGAGAGATCGGTTTCTGTGGCCCATGTAGTCTGGGGGAGATGTGTGGGTTGTGCCACTTGAGCTGTGGATTATGGGTACGGAACGGTATTAGTCTACCTCCCTCAGACCTGAAGCCAATTCACAGCCAGTTTTCTGGGTGCACGGATCTGGTTTAAAGTAATGAATGTCGATGAGCTAGTTTTCCTATGGCCGGCATTAAATCTGTGTTGCCGGTGCAACCATGCTGCGCGACAGGAGATCTGCCTCGGCCTTTGTCTATGTTTGCAATCTCTGAGATGATTAGGGAAGTCTCTTACCCCCTGCGGAAGAGCCTAGAATGATCCCTGGGGCCCGGGATGCATCCGCACATACTGCTGAAGCATACTGAATGCTGAAGCATACCGAAAACAGGGACAGTGAGTTCAGATATGGGGCCAGGGTAGTGTTGTGTAGAAAATATACAAGTTAACCCTAAAGGAAGTGGCATGGCAAGTGAGTTTTCTGTTAATCTCATTTAAAAGTGGGCATTCACAGAGCTTTAGCATGTTGTGTGTAGCCAACTAACAAAGGAAAATTTGGCTGCTCAGAGGTCAGATAGGGTAAAGGTCTGTGAGGTGAAAGCTTATCTAAGACACACAACTGCACGAACCATAAACCAAACCAGTTTTTCCCTTGTATTTTGTATATCAATAAAAATTACTTTGCAAATAATCACAAGATCTACAGTACATTTTTAAAGAAATAGTTCACCCAGAAATTAATCATTTTTACTTTAATGTATTATTACATTTACTTTTAAAAATAAATAAATATATTATTAAATAAAATAAAATGATATACTTATATACTCACATTATGTTTAATAAAAGTAACTCATATTTTAATATTTGTTTATAAAAGTATTATTAAATTAAGTTGAATTCAATGAAATAAAATAAGTTATATATTCACATATATATTCACATATGACTTTCTGTTGGCTAATTTGCTTTGTATTTTTAGCATAAATTATATGGTTATATTAGTCAGTAAGGAATGGTTAACCCAGAAATTAATAATTTTTTCTTTATTATTATATGTACTTCTTATTTTTATTTTTAAAATAAATGTACAAAATTTACTTAAATTGTCTTTTAAAATTCATTACTATATTGTTTTATTTTAAATTTATACTTACACTTATAAAAAATATATTTTTTTAATTTAATTAAAATATTATCTTTAAAAATAACTCAAGAACCATAAAAATAACATTAAAGTGGTACACATGACTTAGGTACTATACTTTTGAATATAAGAATATGTAAGCCCCTATATAAGACTTCTGAAGTAATAATATCTCTTTATGTGATGAACTACTTTAACTGTAATTTGACTTATGAAGTAATAATATCTCTTTATGTGATAAACTAACTGTAATTTATGTTTGTATCAAATAAAGTCACATTATTTACTTTTTCAAAAATGAAGCCTGAGGCCTGAATGAATGGAAATATCTTTGAATTGCAAGTGTGTGTATTGTGCAGACAGCCCCTCTGCATCCTTTTAAAGCATTACATTGGCTTTAAGGACTCCATGTATTCTTCAAGGGCAGCGTCTTCCTATATAAGGTGAGCGAAATCGGACCCTAATGGCTTTGAAGGAAAGAGTGATCACAGGGAAAGTAAGGTCAGACAGAAAGAATAAGACAGAGATAAAGTCCCACCTCTCTATCAAAACAGCACTCTCAAACTGAACAGTCAGCTTACAGGAGCTCCTGTCACTAAAGGGCAATGATTCACTTGCAAAACCAAAAAAGTACAATGTCTTACAGTTGTCAGCGATAGCATATAGGTGGCCACAAGAAATTTTTCTCCAGCCACATGAGATGAACTATGGCGGTGGCAGCTAGAGTGTGTGCCGCGTGGCCAGTGGTGCAAATACCAGTGATGGCTGAGTAGTCAGGCAAAAGTAGCCATCTGGATTTCATCAACTGGTGTCAGTGGGAAGAGATTGAAATGTCTTGAGCCACTTTAAAGCCTTTGGGTGAGTCAAGCATTAGGAACGAACCAGTTTTGCATTTTTTTTTTAAACACAATGCACATTTCTCCCTAAAAAAGTAAAATAATAAGTATTTCACTTCTGTAAATGCATAAGTATCGTCAAAGGTGTAGGTGTGTATATTGACAAACACATGCTTTATTATATTGTTTGATATAATAAAGACAACATTTTGTTCAATTACTGTATATTTGATATAAAATTAGTTTTTATTGCTGTGCAGTGTTTTTGCTTGATAGCAGTCATCCTTTTTCTCAGCATATTATTTGGTTTTCATTCATGGTTTTTGTGGTCCTGCCCTGGTTCTGTGTTATTGCATGTCTTTATTTGCCTCTCTCTCCCTCCCTCCATCCCTCTGCCATATATTAATTCTCTATTGCCTTTTCAGGGTCCAAAGAATAAGATTTGAAGCTTAAGCAATTAACATAAGGAGATGTTTAGAGATGTGCTCCCACAGAGAGAACGAGAAAGAGTTACATGCAGACTGACTTGTTTTCGGGGACCTCCCTCTCCTTAGTGCCCCTTCGCATTGTTCCCATGTCCTGCTTGACTGCCAGTGTCTAATCTTGAGGGGTAAGAGAGCAGAGACTCCCATGGGTTTCTGTGCTCAGCACCTTGTTAGACAGCTCCTCCAAGTGCACTTGCTCCTGCCTCTCCTGTCAGCCTCCACTCACCATCTCCTCCATCTCGGTGTCTCTCAATCGTTCCCTTTTTAAATCTCACTTCTGCCGAGACACGTCGGCCTGTCGTTTGGAACCGCTGTATTACAGCAGCACTGATTGAGTAGCTGTCAGCTAACACATGCTGTAGAAGAGCGAAGCGTGTTCACATTAAAAAGAAGTGTAGGGTGGGAAATAATGCAGTGTTTACAGAAAGATCAGAGTGTAGGTGTGCGCTGTGTGTGATACTGTTTAACAGTATTAAGCCAGATTTACCCCCGCTTGCTGTCATGTGTGTACAAACTAGCCTTTTCCTCTAAGACTCTGTCATCAGTATAGTCAATGCAATAACTGATAATGAGGCTGTCATCATTTACATGTTGAGGCAGTTAATTAGAGCTACAAGTTATTTAATAAACTGAATTTCTATCTTCAAAGTGGATGAGGCTGCTGAAAACATGAGAATGAAATCATTTACCAGTTATAGTTGCATCTTAATATATCATAATAATAGAATGGCATGGAGTAAAATAGGATGGAGTTGAATAGAACAGAATAGAGCAAAAAAAAAGTAAGCTATAAACGGCTCGTTAGCTATTTTTAAATCTTAATAAAATGATAGTAGCATAGCATAGAATGGAATAGATCTAATAAAGAAATAGAATAAATAGAATTGGAATAAAGCAGCATAGAGAAATGGAGATGAGTAAAACAGTATAGTATTGAATAGAATACAAAAGAGAAAATGGAGCATGTTTTAAATATCTGTAACTTTTAAAAAGGAAAAACATAACTGAAAAAAGGTAACCTAATATTCAAATTAGGGGTGACCAAATGTAAAAGTTTTAGAATTTTTTGAAGGAAAAAGGCAATATTCAGAATAGTCACATGCTTTGCATTAAAATAAATAAATAAATAAATTGAAATAAAAATTAAACCAAAATAATTTAATTCTGTTTATTTACAATTTTATAGCAAATCCCAGAAAGGCTAGTTTACACTGCTCAAAAAAACTGAAACTTCCAGCAGTTAGTTATTGGGTTTTGTTGGATCAGTGATTTCACCCTGCTGATGATTGTTGGGCAGTATGAAAATGACATCTGTGTTCTGTAGCATTTTAAATCCAACAGCCAACTGAAAATTTCTGAAGTACCGTATTGGTGTTAGGCAGCTTGAACTGGCCTTCAGAAGACAGTAAAAGACTCTCTTCATTAGTCATTTGCTCTCTAAACAGTGTTTACCGATAATGTAAAAGGTGTTTAATTCAGCCCGGAGCTCTCCCAGAAAGCCTTCTGTCAGTTTGATGGACAGAACATATGTTACCCTGATGACAAGCATATCTTAAAGTGAGAATACGATGACACAGTAGCACTGTAGCATCAACGAATCACATTTATATTATCTACTAGTTTTGGGCTAAATCCTTCAGTCAATCATTGAATTCCTACTCAAAGCATATTTTAGGCTCAGATGAGAGGAAGAGAGCAATGCAGTAACAAAAACTACACTACCCCTCCTCCTCCCACTATTTTTCCGATTGCAATTAACATGTATATGAGGAGTCTCAATGGTGTCAAATAGAATTAATTAAAAGTGTAAAACGGCCATTAAGAGAATGTGGGCCCATGGCCACAGATGAGAGGAAGACAGTTTATAGGACTCTGAGAAAAGTGGCTCCTTTAAGCTGCTTGAGATGGGCTGAGAAAAAAACCTCATTACGATCAGAGGGGATGGACTTTTGTCCCTCAAACCCCATTCTGAATCTCTAAAGTTCTGCACATGTCCACCCTCACTTTCCATATTATGGCAACACACAGCTAATTAGAATATGGGCAGTAAGTGCGCCTCTTAAACGCATGCTAATTATCTCGTTTTCTGTCCGTGACCGGAGTCAGGAGGTAATTGGCCTGCAGCAACGTGACAACTCCAATCATCTCCCGAAATTAGTCGCCCTTTACAAGGCCAGGCCTACTGCACTCCCCCTTCGATAGGGAGAACAATCAATTTGATAAGTGGCCATGTGGCCCATTGTTTTACATTAATTAGACTAATTGCAGAGTGTTAGTCTTTGTTGTGCAGCATGAGGGTGGTCTTTTAAAATGCTATTTCCTTGTGCATATGGTGTCATTTTTCTTTCTTTCTTTTCCTCGCGCGCTGCTGGAGTCTCACTGTAGAGCCGCGGCTGTAAGTCAGAGCAGGTTGGAGCTCCTATGAACGCAGGGTTCTGTGACTGTGCCTTTGATTAGATTTCACAATGTGGGCTATGTCCCATAAACCATGTCTATGCCTAGGACAAAAATATAGGCCATGTCTTATTCATATAGCATTAGCCCAAAGGCACTCTCACCTAGCTTCATATTTATAACCTGGATTATTTTACCCACTGATCAGCGTTAATGGTGTATTTAGCCCGGGTTGTGGGGATGCACCTGATATAAGACTAAAGCTGTGAGGAGGCGCTGAACATCACGACTCCGCCAAAGGATGGTCCATCTTATTGAGGAAGGGCTGCATATTCATGGATTTGCATCACAAATCTCTCCCTACACTGGAATTATACGTAGTTCCCTCATATATAAGATGCAAGAAGGCTGTGGACAGCAGAGGAGGTTTTTGCTGTGCTGCAGATTTCGTCAACAGCGTATTGCTACTGAAGCAGTTTAAGAGTGCCAATTATAGTTTCGGACACGTCATTGATTTTGCATCATGATTACATGCGTGTCAGAAGGGTAACCGATTGTGAGCCTTCTCATTACATTAATGTATTTGTTAACGTTTAGCCTGTGTAATGTTCTCAAGTTCCTGTATGTGAGGGGTTTTTATTATTTTTACAATGCACTAATACCTACATTTATTTACGTATCTTTCATTTCTTTTTTAGAATGCAAAAATAATTGTTTATAGCAGAATGTCGCAGCTGCTCTGTTCCATACAATGAATCTGAATGGTGACTACAGCCGTCAGTCAAGCTATTCAGTGAATAACAGCTTAAATTTCAGTATATTCTTCACACAATCAGATTTCTTTTTAAAAAGGTTGTAATATATAAACAAGTCAAAACATATCACCAGATCATTTTAATGAATGTTATGCAAATTAATTATTTTTTATTTAGTTAATTTTCCTCTCAAGTTATTAGTTTAAATAAACCACCTCATTGAACCAGTTCTTAAGAATCTAATAAATCTTCTCAATTCCTCAAATTCAAGCTGTAAAGCGGCATGTGCATTTCAGTATTACACAAATCAGCTTTGCAGTGTTTTGTGACATTATACTGCTGCTGTTACGCTACTGAGAAATGTAGTTAAGAAAGTAGCGTTGCTACTTTTAGTTACACCCCAATATTATTAAGGTAAAGTATTATATAAAATGTAATATGAAATATTCTTTTACTGTTGCATTTATTTATTTTTTCTAAATTTTAATCCACAACTGTTGATGGTAAAGACAGGGAATATTCTTGAAAAAAACCTCCAGTCTGTGTTCCCAGTGCTATATATTTGTCTTTTCTTGAGAGGGGATAAGCATGTTATGTGAAATGTAAAGAACTGAGGCACGTTTGGATGTGTGTAAAGCTGAGGAATCTCATACCTGCTGCCTCCTCTGAGGCCTGAAGCTTCCCCAGAGATCTACTTAAGGCAGCGCATGAAAATGAACAGGGAAGTGCTTTATCTCTTCTCACACTACCATGCTTAACACATCATGTTAGCAGAAAGAGAAAAAAAAAGCCCTCACTCTGAACACTTAGGTATAATTTTACACTCAGTATCACAGGGAGTGTTTCTTAGCTGGCCTACATAGAAACAGGCTCGAATAGAGATGGAAAGATTTAAGTCAACAGTTGAAGAGGGACTGCTATGTTCATTTTTGTTCTCTGTCTGATTTATAATTGGGTTATGTTTGAGATGGCCCATAAAAATTCGAACTGCATGCTTAGTAAATATGATAAACAAGAACATTAAATTAAAATTCCAATGAGAAAATAAATTGTTATGACAGATTCAGAGAGTCATTTCAATTGGCAAGACCTGGGGTCTCATTTAAAAACATTGCGTACACACAAAATGGGCATAGGAAATGCGTACGCAATTTTCCACGCACATATCGGGATTTATAAAAAATAAACTTGCTGTAAATATGTATGCAACATACGGACATTCTAGACCATGCGTACGCACTCTTTTTCCTGGAGTGAGACAAGTAATGAAGAAAACAACGATTTTAAAATCTGTTTTCATTTCGATATACACATTTACATTAAATATTCCGGTATCACTTTATAATAACGATCAGTTGTAAGTCATTAATAAGTGGTTAGTTAATGATGAACTAATCATTTACAAAACATATATAGATGATTAGCAAGTGACATGCTAACATTTTATATATGTTTTGTAAATGCCGTTACAAGTCATTTACAAGTGATTAGTAAATAATGAACTAATCATTTATGAAACATGACTATGTGTTCATAAATGATTAATAAGTGATATGTAAATTATTTATTAATGTTTTGTAGATTCAGTTATAAGTAATTTACGAGTAATAAGATAATGATTAACTAATCGTTTACAAAAAATGACTATACGTATCATAAATGTTCAATAAATTGTTACTTTTTTGAATGTTTTGTAGATTAAGTTATAAATTATTTACAAGTGATTAGATAATGATAAACTAATAATTTACAAAACATGACTATACGTTTATAAATGATTATTAAGTTATAAGCCCGCAACAATTTACAAATCTGTCTTAAGTTATCTTTAAAAAAAATAGCGTATTATAAAAGGATCAAACAGATCCTTAGTAAATGGTTATGAAGTTACTAGTTAATATATTATTAATCACTGAAATGTCAATGTACCATTATCTCAATAAACAATTGTTAATCATGAACAAAATGATGATCAAAACATTAGTAAACGATAAGTATATCATATTTTGATGCATCATTAAGGTTGTAAGTTGGTTGGTTAAAACCCACGAAAATGCAATTATGCTAAAGCTATTTTTTTTTTTTAAGACATAATAAATTAATAGTTGTCAAATGAATAAACATTTTAAAATGACTTAAAGTCAGGGGATTGCAATGCGTTAAGTCCTTTCACTCATCAGTGCAGACTTGTGTTCTGTGTGGGATCTAGTGATGTGAACTGGTTTTACCTTCCACTGAAGCTCACATCAGGTGCACAGTGGTTATAGACTCCATGTGTTTCAGAGAAGACAGCGGTCTATACCCTCACCAGTCAGTACTTAGTACTCACTACAAAGTGTTCAACACCTGTTATAGATGATGTGTAAACGCATGAATAAATCATTTACAACCCCTTTCTGCATCCCCTAATCTAAAGTGTAAACTATTCATCACTTGTAAATGTGTTACATATCATTTGTAGACCTTTCTTACCTGTTACACATTATTTGTATATGTATACAAGTCATTTATAACACTTTCTGCATCCCCTAATCTAAAGTGTAAACTGTCCATCACTTGTAAATGTGTTACATATCATTTGTAAACCTTTCTTACCTGTTACAAATTATTTGTATATGTACACAAGTAAAATATTAAACTATCAGCATCCCCTAATCTAAAGTGTAAACTATTCATCACTTGTAAATGTGTTACATATCATTTGTAGACCATTATTTACCTGTTACACATTATTTGTATATGTATACAAGTCATTTATAACACTTTCTGCATCCCCTAATCTAAAGTGTAAACTATTCATCACTTGTAAATGTGTTACATATCATTTGTAGACCTTTATTACCTGTTACACATTATTTGTATATGTATACAAGTCATTTATAACACCTTTCTGCATCCCCTAATCTAAAGTGTAAACTGTCCATCACTTGTAAATGTGTTACATATCATTTGTAAACCTTTCTTACCTGTTACAAATTATTTGTATATGTACACAAGTCATTTATAACACTTTCTGCATCCCCTAATCTAAAGTGTAAACTATTCATCACTTGTAAATGTGTTACATATCATTTGCAGATCTTTATAAATTATGTACAAACTGCAGTTTGTAAATTTACCATGTATTTGCCATATGCAAAGGTTGTGGTATGTCTTTTAGTTACAGGATATACAAATCTATACAAATCCCTTATATGATATTTAAATTATAAATATTTTTATGCAAATATATTTTACTATTATATAGATATATTTGAGCCCCTAACACATCCCTTATACACGACGTTTTAGCCACTTCACAAAAATAAAAAAGCAATATAGATATATTGACAGTGACTATTATCTTAGTTAATATACTATTGTATAAAAAAGATCATTTTAAGCTCCCTACTCCACTCTATAATCTTAAACATAACCATTTTGACAATATACAAAGTGTAACAGGCAGATAAATGTACATTAGTCACAATAATTTATTTAAAACATTACAAAAAGCAGTATAAAGAACAGATAAAACGACGCGTGTGCTACATTACCAGTGATCTGACAGCAAAACAATTTTGTGTGAGTTACAGAATGAAATTAAAGTGTTTAATCGCTGCAAACATTCTCCTGATCTGCATTTCCATCCTTCAAAGCGTCGCGCCGCATCTCACTCAACACAATTTGGCATGTCGCAAACAATCTATGGTGGTCGCAAATCACAAGTGACAGACAATAAGGAGCGAGGTTTGACGTCAATGCCGCAAACCAGTGTCGCTGTGTAGGAGCGCCAATTTTGAAAGTTTTTAACGGATGAGACGGCAGCTATGTACTGTTATTAATGTATAATGATTATATTACGGAAAACAAATCTTTTTCTCACACGGTGGTATCGTACGACTTCTGAAGACTTGGAATAAAATGCACAAAATAATGGACTACGTTTATGGTGCGTTTTCATGTTATGGTGAGCAGCTGTCCCAAGGGAAACAAAATAAAAAAATAAACAATTAAGTGCTGATTAAATGGTGACAGAGAGTTCATTTATTTATTTAAAAAAAATTAAGTTCAAGCTTGGGTAAAGTGATGGAATGAGATGGATCATGTAACAGGAAGATCTGCAAGCGATATGTAACACATTTAGAAGTGATGAATAGTTTACACTTTAGATTAGGGGATGCAGAAAGTGTTATAAATGACTTGTGTACATATACAAATAATGTGTAACAGGTAAGAAAGGTCTACAAATGATATGTAACACATTTACAAGTGATGAATAGTTTACACTTTAGATTAGGGGATGCAGAAAGCTTTGTAAATGATTTATTCATGCGTTTACACATCATCTATAACAGGTGTTGAACACTTTGTAGTGTGTACTAAGTGCTGACTGGTGAGGGTATAGACAGCTGTCTTCTCTGAAACACATGGAGTCTTTAACTCTGTGCACCTGATGTGAGCTTCAGTGGAAGGGGTTCACTTCATCACTAGATCCACACACTCCACACAGAACACAAGTCTGTGCCGATGAGTGAAAGGATTTAACACAAACCACTGGAACCACATGACTAAGGCATTTATAAATGTTTATCAACTTCAAAACAAATGAATTACTCCTCTTAAAAATAGTGCTTTAACATACCTGCATGTTTGTGCTTTTGAACACGGACCAGCTAACAAATTTGCCAATAAATCATATACTGATCATTTACTAATGGTTTATTCATCATTTGTTCATGATTAACAATTGTTTATTGAGATAATTATACAAAACAATTTTGACGTAAATATTTCAATGATTTATAAGTGATAAATAATGTATCAACTAATAACTTATAAACCATCTACTAATGATCCGTTTGATTTATTTCATGATTTGAACTTTTTTTAAGATAACTTACAACACATTTGTAAATTGTTAGCATATCACTCATTAATCATTTATGAACATATAGTCATGTTTTGTAAAATGATTTGTTCATCATTAACCAATAACTTATAAGTGACTTATAACTGAATTAATAAAACATTACTAAAATGTTAACTTATTATTTATTAATCATTTATGAATGTATAGTCATGTTTTGTAAATGATTAGCTCATCATTAACTAATAATTTATAAATGACTTATAACAGAACGTTATTATAAAGTGTTACCAATATTCCACTCTCATTAATGGAGATAATCACAGAAATTACATAAAGTCATTACGCAGAAGTTAAAAATTATATGAATTTAGGCATGTTTAGTGGATGCGCTTGATCACTTTTCCAGTGGTATGCTGTTTTAATGACAGCGACGAGTGTTATAGGTGCACAAAAATTCATCTTCAAACTAAACTGCATATCTCAGGTTATGAGAAAATATTTTAGTGAGTCAATGATTTTTAATGATCAATGATGTGCACTTTGATATTTTGGCAGACACTGCTGGATTCGGTTGAACGGTCTATATTGTCTGGCTTGAATAGGTCCAGTGATAATATCTTACTGTACAACCACAGCTGCACGGAGGTGTTGATGCTGTGTGAAGGCATCTCCACAACATTATGAAAAATGCCACTGTATTTGAAGGATACAACTTGGAGAAAATGGTCATTTGCATGTTTTCTTTTTAAATTAGGCTGCTTTGTCAGTGACGCGCTGAGTCAGACAATTACACTGCAATAAATATAGGCTAAAAAAAGCTAAAAGATGTTCACCTTATCAGCAAAACTGCATAAATTAAATTTGATTTGAATTTATTTATTAAAACAATTGAAATACTATTTGGCTAGTGGAAAAGAATGAGATCAACTCTATTCTAAAATATCTATCTGAGAACTATTGTAAACAGTTTTGTTTTTATGGATGTTGATATATTTACGCTAAAACATAACAAGAATATGATTCTACAAGAATATAGAATATTAATATTATTATTATAAAAATTGTGTATGGCACAAATGGCATTTATACTCCGTATCTCATATTTCATTGATGTCTTGTACCTTTAACAGTGTTAAATATGGTTTCACGTAGATGGGAATATGCATGGAAATGATATGCAGATGAGGTTATGCATAGTAAAACTAGGCGTGCACACTGTGCTTTAACCTGGATTCTGATGTCTTACTCTCAGCCAATTTTCCATTGTGTCTAAATCGTGACGTCTGTTGTCTGGTCATATCTGTAGCTGCTCATTGTTGGCTGATGCATTGCTTCTCTGAAGGCCAAGTTGTGGCTGCCCATATCTCTAAGGGGAAATCTAGCTGAGTGGCTTTATCTGAAATGGAGAGAAAGCAGGAGGCACCGGGCTCTCTAAGTGAACCAAATGTTGCTCCTGGCAACAGCAGATATGCCCGTCTCCAGTCCTGTGCCTGGAGATGAAAGTGCCGTTGGGCCCCGTGCCTGTATATGCATAGACTTTTCCTCAGAACTAAGAGGATGGAGGCTGAATGAGAGGAAGATAACTGTGCTGCTAAGAATAGAGAGACTTTTCATCTGTTTGATGTACATCATGGGTATAATGCTGATTTTGCACATTTAAGTGAAAGTTCTTAATGATCTTAGAATCTCAGTTTGTGACTGTTTAAAGCAGGGGTCACTGAACTCTGTTCTGTGCTAGTGTCCTGCAGAGTTTAGGTCCAACCCTAGTCAAACACACCTGAACCAGCTAATCAAGGTCTTACTAGGCAAACTAGAAACTTCTAGGTAGGTGTGTTGAGGCAAGTTGGAGCTAAACTCTGCAGGACAGTGGCCCTACAGGACCAAGTTAAAGCTACTAGCACCTTTTATTGGTGTTATGAATGATGTTACGAAAGATACTGCAGTGTACAAATTTGTACAATGGTTTCGTTGGATCAAACGAAAGGTCATGAAAATATCACACATATATATATATATATATTTAAACTTTTTGAAAATAATGAGTAAGATGTATACACTTAGATACATTTAAGGTGTGAGAAAAATATGTCAATTCTTTACACTTGATGGTTTCACCACAGCATTTTGTTTTGTTATTTTTTACTTTTGACTTGAAATTTGACTTTTCTTGAAAATGCTGTACCATTTTTCAAAACCATATGAATCCATCATGAATACATAATGTACATTTCTAAAAACTTTGAACTAAAGTGTTTTTTTTTTTTTTTTCACCCTTTCTGTCGTAAATACTTTTGTTTGTGATTGACCCATATCACTGTGATTTAAAAATTATTGTTGGCATTATAATGCACTTTCATCTCTGTACCTTTCTCTATATTTTTATACTCCTGTACTGGGAAAGAGCTGAGAGCGGCAGGGCTGGTAACCAGATATATGCTGGACATTAGTTGACAAGGTCAGAACTCACCTCTCCCTCTTTCTTTATGTGGGCCAGGTTGCACTGGCACCCTGTTTTTTTTTTTTTTTTTTGTTGTTTTTTTTTTTAACAGGTTTTGTGCATTTTGTGTTGTTTGTGAGAACTGGACTGATATAGAAGCCAGTTATTCAGTGTTTCATGTACGTAACATCACTCTTATCTTCTATGCCTTTTATTTCACAGACCTGTCTTACTCCCTCAGCCAAACTGGTGGTGATTTTCTTGGCTGCTTTGCATATCCCATTAATATTTTATTGCAATCGTTCATATCTGTGTGCAGGGTTGACCTGAGCACCAGCATGTCAGCATGCTTTGCTTGTAGTACAAAATGTGGTTTACACGAAACAATTAACACTGAACCCCAAAGGCCTTTTACAGGTCCAGTGTAGGAAGCCCAAGCCGCCCCAAATACCTCTCATAACAAAAAGGCAGAACAACTGTGAAAATATAAAATCTTGTATCAGAGCCGCACTTTTGTTGTTGTTGTTTTGTGTTTTTCTCAGTGGTACACAACTTAGGCTTCATATCAGCACAAGCATTGTGTGTGATGCCTGTACTCCCATGGTGGAATTGTCTGAGATTGCTCTGATTACAAAAGTGTATTATAGCATACAATATGAGCACACAGCCTTTTAATTGAAATCATTAATCAATAGCTTCTGTGACTTGCCTTGATTAATGTATTCCTTTAGTGTAGGTATACATTGTGGCTTTTATAAATACTTTTTTAGATTTAACCTATTTTAAAATTATTACATATGACCAAAAATAATATATATACACACATTTAATTATTATACATATATCATAAATATAGTATTCAAAGTCACTGTAAAAAAACAACAAAAAAAAACACTATAAATGCATTTTCAAAGTTGTAAATAAGACAAAGATGACAGAGTGTTTTACAAGAAAAAAACTATTTTAGTGTTTCTACTTAAAAAAAAAATCACATTTAATTTAACGTTGCTTGCCATTTCTTTGTCATTATTTGTGAAATGTACTAGCAATATCTGATTGATGTATATCAGAGTTGTTTCTTGTTCTTCATAAAAATAATTTATAATAATGAGTGCACTGAAAAAAAGGTGTCGAAACAATTTTCACTTATCATAAACAATTCTAAAGATATGGCCAGCAACATATTGAATTAAATATGAAATTTTATTGTTTTTTGACTGTATTTTCTTGCAGAACCTTTTTTTTTATATATAAAATGTAACAATAAAAAAAAATATATTATTATTATTAAAGGTTATAAACAAGTTGTAATACCTCTAATTTTATGTTAACCATTTTAAATTGTTAACTTCTGTGAAATGCTATATAAACTTCCCCGAAAAAGCATAAATAACGTGAGAGTGCTTCTTTTCCCACAAGCCATGAACTACATGGGATGATATTTTTTAAATTACAAGATGTTTATGCATATTTATTTCCACTGACATTTTAATTATTTGGGGCTCCGTTGGAGAGATCACATAAAAAAGTCCTATAATGCTCCCCCTAATTACTATAACCTCCAGATTAAAACGGAGGACTTTGGGAATGCTGTCATTTTCAGAAGGCCATATTGGAATTATGTTTCAATCAGCAGCCATGAAATAATTACTTGTACACTACTAACTGCCCGCATTTACCAAATGGTCTGCAATTTACAGCCATCATGCCCTGCAAAAGCAATCAATGGGGTGTCTATAAATTCTGCCGCAGTCAAACAGACGGATATTGTTGGTGTATGATTGTGAAACATTAGAGCCAGGCTCAAGAGCTGCCTCGTTGATATTGTGTATATATTGCTGCTTGTGAAATGTAGATGGTTGCTCTTAGCCACTTAGAAAACAGCTACTAGTAATCAGACTTTCAGATCAGCATTAATCAGATATTATATAGATATATATATATATATATATATATATATATATATATATATATATATATATATATATACAGTGTCATCCATAAGTTTTGGAACAGTAAAGACAAAATTGTTCTGTTTCCTGTGTAGTCAAGAAATCTGTAAATATGATTAATAGATGAATATGAGAAGAAAACTACAGAATGTCACATTTTATTATTGGGTGATTCAACACAAAGATGTTTTACCAGCTAAGAAGATCAGCACTTTTAGAATTCATCTCCCTATCTGATGTGAGCATAAGTATTGGAACAGTTGCCTCACAGGTCTTTCTAAGTGTTCAGCTGTGTCCTGTTGCATTAATTCTTCAGATATTAAAAGCAGGGAATCTGTCTTATCAGTTACATCCACTGCTTCAGCATTCTAAGTCTTGCATTCGATGATGACACACACAAACCAGGATGAAGATGAGGAAGCCAACTCTGAAAGAAAAGCAAACAATTTGGATGCTAAAAGAAAAGAGGAAGTCAATAAGAACTATAGGAAAAACAAAGGACATGGAGAAATCTAGAGTTTGGAAACTACCGGCGACATCAGCAACCAACGACGACCTAATCGGCTGAGAAAAACAACAGTAGTTGATGACAGACAAATCATAAAAGCGTTGAAAATGAACTCTAAAATACATGTCTGTATAATCACCAACAACCTCCAGAAAGCTGGGGTGATGCTCAGTCAATCTACAGTCCACAGGAGAATTTGACACAGAATTACAGAAGCTACACAGCAAGATGCAAACCTCTGATCAGCACCAAAAATAGAAAGGCAAGATTCTTCACAAATGTGAGCCAGTAGAGTTTTGGAACTGAGTTGATGGACCAATGAGACAAAGATTAACCTTTATCTAAGTGATTGGAAAGCAAAAGTGAGTAGAAAAAAAGGGAACTGCAAATGATCCTAAGCATACAACCTCATCTGTAAAGCTTGGTGGAGGTGGTGTCATGGCATGGGCATGCATGGCTGTCTGTAGAACAGGACTTCTTCATTTTAATGATGACTTAATGTATGATGGCAGTAGCAGAATGAATTTGGAAGGGTACAAAATCATCTTGAATACCAATATTCAAGAAAATGCCATCAAAAACACATTAGAAAGCACTTCATATTGGATCAAGACAGTGACCCAAAACACCCTGCCAGTTCGGTCAAGGACTTTATCAGGGCAAAGAAATGTAAAGTCTTAGATTGCCCAAATCAATCTCCAGATTTAAGTCCAGTTGAACATTAATTTCACCAGCTGAAGAGGAGATTAAAGACAGAAACTCCCCAAAACAAGCAACAGTTGGAATTGGCTGCATTAAAGGCTGGGGGCATAAGGCATTTCAAAGCATAAGACCAAGAGTCTGGTGATGTCTATGGGTTGCAGACTCACTGCTCTGATTGCATGCATGGGATCTGCAACTAAATATTAGCTTTTAATCTTTTACATCTGCTTTAAATTCAACTGTTCCAATACTTAAGCTCACATCAAATAGTGGGATGAACTCTAAAAGTGCTGTCCTTTTTATTTGGTAAAACATGTATGTGTCGAAAGACCTAATTATAAAATGTGACATTCTGTAATTTTGTTGCATATTCATCTTTTAATATTTCATATTTGCAAATGTCTTGACTCCACAGCAGAGAAAACAATTATGTCTTTACTGTTCCAATACTTACGGAGGGCACTGTATATATGTGTGTGTGTGTGTGTGTGTGTGTGTGTATAAATATACATGTGTGTGTTAGAAAGATGGATAGATACAGTACATACACGCTCTTTTTAAGCATAATTTTTTTATATTTAGGTCTCTCCATCAATTTAATTAATGAATCTCATTTTTTATATATTATTATTATTAGTAGTAGTAGTAGTAGTATTAGTATTAGTATTATTATTATTAAGTGGGTTCAGTCTGCTCATGATGTTAACTTTGACATCCCTATACATTTTTTTCAAATATTTTTCTACATTTTCAATCCATGGCCCCCAGTTCACAAACATTCTCCTTAAACTATTTAGACTAGCAAAAAAGAAAGAAAGAAAGAAAGAAAGAATGACTACATCCTAGTAATAGACCATTGGTTCTTTGAACACCAATGGATCAGACACTGTGCAGCACGTAGAGAGACACACATGCTAGCTAACACACACACAGAACAAAAACAAGAATACCTGTTTCACATGCAAAATAGATTAAACTTGTTTTTTTTTTTTAAGTTGTCCTTGAAAACTACACACACTTTCTTCTCTTTTTTTTTTTTTCTCTTGAATGTAGATTTCCTTCCCCCCCCCTTGTTTCTCACAATCTTTATTATTAGTGGAATTATTCACCGGCGGAGGTGCGCGGTGGTTGAATAAATTTAGCGGAGATCTTGTGCAGATGCTCCTTGCTGGCATATATTTGTGCTCAGTTAACAAAGAGCCAGAGACGCTTAATCCCGCTGGAATAACGCACTCATGTTCTGTTTGAAACCAACATAATTAAAGTCACCCTCTGAAGTAACCTATTTATATAAAGAAAGCTCTCTTACGACCACCGAGTCCTATGTATAACCCGTAGGAGGGCCACCAGTATAATTACTTCACATTTCTAATTTAGGTAAGGGAATATTTGTTATCAAATCTGGTGAAGGGGTTGTGGGATAGGAGTGGATGAGGGGGGAAGAAACGATATTAGTTTTGATTGAGATGACATACATGTGACTGGATCTGTGGAGCACTTTATAGAGGTGTGGCAGGAGGATGCTTTCCTGTGAGGTCAGGGTTTGTGTCAATTCGTGTACAGTACCCAGGTAACTCTGTTTACTCATCCAGAGTGTTTCTGTAAGTAGTCAATAATAAATCATGCTGTGTTTTTGCTAGGAACCAAAAACACATTCTGTATTTTATCTGCTAAAACATTCAAATTTTCATTCAATTTCAGTGTGACATAACTGGTTTTCCCCTATAATTTGCTGTCTCAGTCAATCTTGATTTACTCGTCTAAAGAGAGAAATGGAAGAAAACTCATATCACATCCATAAGTCACTGACATCGCTGGCGGAAAACCATTTGTGAGCTGAGGAGTTGAGCTGTGGCAGTCAACTAGCACAAACAGATTGACTTTAGTTGTTTACAGTGGCCCCTGGAACAAGGCTGCACTCCCAGTGCATTCTGGGTTGGTGTGCAAACACGGTTGTGTTTGTGTTTGTGTGAGTGTGTGTTTGGCTGTGCAAGTTTATCATAAAGCACGGCAGCTCTCCAGGTGCATATTAGTGATAAAGAAAGGTGAGGGGCTTTGTTTTTCTTTAACGAGCCGTCACACTCTATCGCCCACACCAAAGGGGTGATGGGTGGACTTTCTGAGACACATACACATAAACACAACCCAGAGAGGCCAGGATTGTGTGTGTGCTTCAATGAAGAGGAGTCTTCTGTTGCAGTTTTCAACTGTAAGCCCAGAATCATGTATGCAAACACAGTGCGCAGTCCCTTTGTACATATTTAAAGGGACAGTTTTTCCAGAAATTTTAATTCTGTTATCATTTACTCATACTCATGTCATTCCAAATCTGTATGACTGTATGACTTTTTTTTTTTTTTTTTTGAAATGCAAAAGTAGATCATTTAAAGAATGTTTCATTGCTTTGTACCCCAAAGACTTTTTATGCACAAAAACAGGTGAAACATTATCAAAAATATCTTCTTTTGTGTTCCATAAAAGAAAGAAAGTCAAGCAACAAGCAAATAATATCAGAATTTTCATTTTGGTGTCACAGTAAATATCCTTTTATTTTATGTTCTTTCTTGCTACTTCAACAAACATCTAAAGTATTCTTCTTATTATTACTTTTTGAGATTTCAAAATTCTTTGTTTTATCCCAATTTAATATGCAGATTATGAGCCATTAGTCATTAGTTGAAATAAATGACACTGTAGTCAAACGCACAAAATGGAACTTATAAAGATAGTGTTTGCATTCACAATCTTGGATTAAGTATGTTTCTTCAAAAATATTAAGCAGCATTTTTTTATTTTCCATTTAAACATTGATAATAAGAAATGTTTAAACACCTAATCAGCATATTAGAATGATTTCTGAAGGATAATGTGAATGAAGTCTGGTTTATTGGCTGTTTATTCAGTTTTGCATCACAGGAATATATGGCATTTTAAAATATTTAAAAATAGACAAAAATCTGGAAGTCTGGAAAAATCTATCAACAAAGACTTCAGCTAGAACCTTATTTAGACAAATTCCAAGATGGTGGTGACTAAAGTTCCATTGGTTATTCTCAAGTGGAGAAATGAAACATAACTGGAACACAATGGGAAATTTCTTGAGGATCCCAG
The DNA here is from genome assembly GCF_018340385.1 of Cyprinus carpio. NCBI lineage: Eukaryota > Metazoa > Chordata > Actinopteri > Cypriniformes > Cyprinidae > Cyprinus > Cyprinus carpio. Next base: position 14,083,532 of record NC_056588.1, on the reverse strand, counting down.
TCTCAGTCTTCATCTAGAGCATTGCATTTCTTGGACTCTCCAATTAACTATTTCTGCCTTGACCATGTAATTGTATACTTGTAAGGTGATATTTATTTTTTATTGTCACATCTGTCTAGGCCCCTTAGATTACAGCATAAATATGTGAGCAAAGAAACAGCATGTCTCAGATTCAATCATGCAGGATTCTTCACTCCATGCTATTGTGATGCAACAGGCTCAATGACATTTCCTCTGAGGACAGGAGAGAGAGAAAGAGACACATGTGGTGCTTCACATTAATAGTCTTTTAAGCCACTAAATGGTTTCTTTTATCTGCGGCACTTAGAGACTGGGGAATCTCCTTTATTAAAATGAGAAACGCTTTGAAAAAGAAAAAAAACTTAACAAATACACTCCTACGCAATCCCTCATGCGTTTCTCTCTCTTTCCCTTTGTTTAGCCTCAGTCATCTCTCTGTTTTCAAGCTTTGTGCTGCCCTGCTCTCCAGGTGTTTGATTTATTTATATATATTTCTGTGTTTTTGACAAAGAGTGTGCGTGCCATAGAATCCCACCAAAAGAGCTGGTGGTTCAGCGTGTGGGGGGTCCCAACGCTCGAGAGCAATAGCACTTCCAAGCCCTTTTGTCGAAGTGTTTAGAGCAGGTCGGTGTAGAAACAGAACCCTGTTATGGGGTGAGATTGTGTGTGTGTGTGTGTGTGAGAGAGAGAGAGAGAGAGAGAGAGAGAGAGAGAGAGAGTCAGAGATGGGGTTCCCGCAGGGTGTTGGGGGCCCTCATTAAGAATTCTCTCCCATGCAGTCTAGTCCTGGTCAAGCAGTATGAAGATCCGCCTATAGTCTGGATTGAATCCGCCCACTAGCTCTCTTTGAGAAGTCAATTACCACTTCCATACAGGAGGGACTTTTATGAGAGAGTGTATGTATGTTTCTTGCACTTTGCCCTATTGATTTTGCTTGGAATTAGCATTAATAGTGATGCTTAATATTGTTTGTTGTTGACCATAATATAATACAAAATGAATCAAATGATGGTCTTCCAGACATGATTGCTATATATTCTCAAAGTTAACGTCTGTCTGAATAAGAGATTAATTCAGACAAAAATGAAAATTGTCATCATTTACTCAACCTCATGTCATTCCAAACCTGTTTTTGACTTTCTTCTGAGAAACATAAAAGGACAAATAACCCGCCCACTCTTTTTAATAATATGAAAATGAGAATCTAGGCTATCAAGCTCAGAAAGACAAAAAGTATTGTAGAAATAGTTCAGGCTGCATGTGTACAATATTCCTCTGAAGTTTTGTGTGTGAAACAGAGCAAAATTTTAGTTGGCATGAGGTTGTATAAAGGAGAAGTTCACCTCTGTTATAATTTAAAGTATTATTTGTGGTGAAACCGATATTGCCATTAGCTCATGAGTCTTAATGAGATGTTCTGTGATAATGGTGATGCTCAGCTGAATCAGCAGTCACTCTGAGGCAGGAGTCATTTACACTGGTTTTGTGAGATAAGCAGAGAGTAACTGGCTAAGTGTGATATCTTAAGTAGGCCATATTTAGAGTTAAATGTCTCGATTGCCAATTCAACTTTTTTTGTTGTGTTTATGTTTTATATTTTATAGAATTTTCTGTTTTTAAAACAATACGAGCTGCACATTAGTTGGTTGATATATTATTATTAGTTTCCATACTGAACAACCACATTTTTGAAATTTGGAGGATTTCAAAATTTTAATATAAAATAATTTATATTAAAATAATTTTAAGGCATCTTGTGGCCCCCTTGGAAGTTTTCCGAGGCCACCTGCTTAAGACTCACTACTTGTATATGCAAAAACCAATGGTTCTAGCAGCCGCTACATTTCATTCTTTGTGAATTTGCCTCATAGAGTCTATTTTTTGAACCCCAAACACAACTGCAGTAGGCTTTAAATGTAAAGCATATTTAGTGGTGTTAACCTTCCTCATAATTAGCTAGTAATCCGTGGTCAGTGTATCCACACCTGTCCCTACTTTCCCTCTCTCTGTGTGAATCCCTGTGACGTACCCCTAATGGAGCAGGATGCCCTGCGGGCCACTGTGCAAAGGCCAGCAAATGTGGCCGCCTCTCCTCCAAAGGCCAGATCCACGTGTAAAAGGAGAGGGAGATCTTCTCTAAAGCCCTATAGCTTTGAGGAACAGCTGCAGGCAGAAGCACATGCTCTGTATGGGCTGAGGGGGGCTGCTGTCTTGAGCTGAGAGGGTAATGACAGGAAGAGTCACGGGTGTTTCTTGTGTGATTGAATACTATCTTTGACATAAGAATTGCGTAACATGAATTTGGATCATTTGCAAATGAGTTTGAATTAGAGGATTTGTTTATCTAAACATGAACATTGTTTCATCATTTATTCACCCTCATGTCGTTCCAAACCTGTATGCCATTCTTGCTTCTGCATAACATACAAGGAGAAGTTTAGCAGATTGTCAGCATTGCTCTTTTTTTGTGGGAACGTGAACAGTGATTAATATTGTCAAGCTCCAGAAAGAAAGAAAAAAGTACAGTAGTCTGTATGCTATAGTCCAACTAAGACTAACTAGCAGTAGATCTCAGATCTTACTTATGCTTGTGTACATTTCAAAACAAAATGTCAAATGCATTGCGAATGGTCAAGAGATGAGTAAGAACCGGTTATGTCTGACCTCAGAGACATCAAACCTGCCAAGACACATCTTGAGGCACCATGTTTTAATGCAAACACACCTAAATAAAACTGGGTTTTCATCTTAAATTTTGGTCTGTTTATCACACAAAGCTGTTGTATGACTAAAAAACAAAGTGCACAAGCCATATGATCAATGACAATGTTTTGTGCTCCAAATGAAATGCAAATGACCTTTATTCTTTGGCACAAAATATGCAAGGGGTCAAATTACTAGACTATTTTTGATGAAATATTTCAAAATAGAGTTTTATTATTTTTAGAATTACAAATCGTTTTAGTTCACCAACTAGTGGTAGATATGAAAGAAAGTTTAATTTCTCTGCCTCTATAGCATTGAAAAGAATCGCTATATAGACAACAAGATATTTTAGCAATTATACAATCAGTATTTTACCAATTTTTTTTTGGTGCCAGTAGTGGTGCAGAAATGACCCATTTTTAATTTTAAACCCAGAGGATTTTTTTATATTTTTACTTTATATTCTATTCATATTGTCACAAAATAAAAATATTCCGTGGCAATGACAAACTCAATCAACACGTTAACTGTTGAGACCAGACATTTGAAATGTCTTGGACAATAAAACACCAGCCTGCAGTGTGGTGCTGAGCAGCTCTGGCATGAAGAGCATGAGTGATGTGGTTAAACAGGCCATGCTGACGTGATGGCAGCTCTCCATTCAGAACAGGGCCTGAGAGGCCAAGGCCACATCCTGGCAGAGCAGGGACACTTTCAATAGGAATATATAATGAGTCTAACCATCATTTCAATCATTCATCATTTCTTTTTTTTTTTTTTTATTTTTTTATTTAGCACTTTATATATATATATATCACTAAATATTTATATTTTCTTTGGTTTTAATTCAGCATTTTTTAAGCAGCTTTATATAGACATAATCAGTGGCAGCAACACAGCATGGTTCATACAGGTGCACGATGCACATGTAACCCTCTGAGACAGCAGTATTTTGTGCCCATGTTTACTCAAGCTTATCTTACACTGAAAAAAAAATGTGTTCAGGAATGACAACCGTTTCATGTGCAGTTTTGTGTCTATATCTGCTCAGAGTATATCAGTTAGAGGCGGGTCATGTATTTGAATGTAAACTTGATCCCAGTAGACCTGGGAAATGACAGAAGGTGTTTTAATTGTAACCACAGATAAGGATCCTTTTCACATGGTGAACTGCAAATACCATCACTTAAAAGGGTGCTTTAATGTGCTAATGTGTATTACATATCAGAGCTCTGGGTATCTGTGTTCTGGATATGGGATTTATTTATTTAACGTAATTTGAAATCTTATTTTAGTATATATGGTTTATGGAGTCATAAATAATCAAAAAATAAATGGAGGAGACCGTTGGAGGTTGATTCAGGGCGTCCTGGGTATAGTCAGACTGCTAAAGGGATTCAGGACGAGAGAGAAGAGGGTAGAAACAGGAAACAGCAGTGGCCATATCAAAGAGAGGTTAGCAAATGCTGCACACTGGGTTCTCCACTGTCCCTAGAGGCCATGCTAGCCTGTTATCACCCTGCCAAGCAGGGGGGGGCTTTGAAATTGGCCCTTTCCTTCATGTGACAATTGTACCTGCTGATAGACCATTAGATTACTTAGCTATTCACTCATTCGCTACCATAGTAACCTTGTGTCACTTTCCTCTTCATAACAGTGGTTTCATGGAGCAATTTTACTCACCCACCCAAGTCTTTGAAAGTGGTACCATAGCAGTTGTTTAAAACGACTTTTTGGCACCCAGGAATTCACAATTGCATATATATTTGTATGTGTATTTCAGCCTGGCTGGAGTGAAAATCCTAGTCCTAGACTAAAATGGCCACTTAAACCAGATTAACAGGAATCTGCTTTCTATGTCATGGTTTTAAATAGTCTTGGACTTAGTCTAGTCCAGAGTTTAATAGGCCGATATCCTGGAGGACTAGAGCTACTTCAGGACTAAATTAAGGCCACGAGACAGGTTTAACTTCAGATTAACGTTGTGTTTCCAGCGTTAATCTGAATGTTAATCTGAAGTTAAACCTGCCTCCTGGTAATATATAAAATATTGGCACCCTTGGTAAATATGAACAAAGAAGCCATAAAGCCCTAACCTTTCACTGAAGTAAAATGAAATGGAAGGGAAATCTCATTATGAAAAAATAAAATACACATTGGGCACCTCCTTTTGCCAAGATAACAGCTCTGCTTCTCTCCTATAATCCCTGATGAGTTTAGAGAACACCTGACAAGAGATCAGAGACCATTTTTCTATTCAGAATCTCCCCAGATCCTTCAGTTTCCCAGGTACATGCTGATACACTCTCCTCTTCAGATTTCTGTGGGTTCAGGTCAGAGGACTGGGATTGCCATGACACCTACATTTTGTGCTCAGTGACCCATTTTTGTGTTGATTTTGACATTGGTTTTGGATCATTGTCCTTTAGGAAGATCAAGCCACTGGCCATCATAAGTTTTTTTTTTTTTTTTTTTTTAACTGTTGCTGTTTGAAGAATCCGTGATGACATGTATCTTAACAAGATTTCCAGAACCTCCGGCAGAAAAATATGCCCACAACAATAAAGATACAGCAGTATATATCATTGTGCATGTGGGGTACTTTTTCCCTGTGTGAATCAAACCCACCTTTAGTGTTTCTTGCAAAAAAAGTCTTATTTTTTTTGGTTTCATCTTACCAAATAAACCCCGTCCTGTTTGAAGTTCCAGTAGTGTCTGGCAAATAAATATGCTGGAGTTTGTTTTTGGATGAGAGCAGAGGATTTTTTTCTTCAGGCCCTCCCAAACAACTTGTGGTGATGTACTTTATGTATTTATGTATTTATTTCTTGAGCTATTTTCTGCAATTCTCCAGCTGTGATCCTTGGAGGATCTTTGACCACTCAAACTGTTGTCCTCACATTGCATTAAGACAATATAGACTCATTAGACAAAATACTGTAGGCTGATTTGTAAAATTTCAGGTTGATTGGACTTGGAAATTTTCAATGCTTTAGCTATATTTTTTTTTTTATTTATTTATTTTTTTTTCTACTTTCTATTTTGTGCTATTTTCTTTACTTCGTATTTTGTGAAGCTCAACAATCTGTTGTTGCACATCAGAACTATATTCTTGGTTTTATTCAAGTCAAACAGGAAAGTCATAGCTGGACAATTTCATGTTCCTAGTCACCCTGGTGTTCAAAAAATATGTAAATATGAATAGGAATATAGATGTTCAGAAATTCTACCCATAATTTTTCTAGGGGTACAAATAATTGTGGCCAATCTTTATCAGAGAAAAACATTTATTTTCATAATTAGATTTAGATTTGTGTTAGATTTTTGTGATTTTTATTTATTTATTTTTGAAAGATCAAAAGGATAAACAATACAGATGTATTTTCACAACCTTCCTTGATCATATTTACTTAGGTTGCCAATAATTCTGACCATCTCTCTCTCTCTCTCTCTCTCTCTCTCTCTCTCTCTCTCTCTCCCTCTCTCTCTATATCTCTATATCTCTATATCTATATATATATATATATATATATATATATAAACAGCTGCTTTATGTATTACATAATTAATAATAATAATAATACTGACAAGAACAACTGATTGCAAGAATATATTGATTGATATTTTTTATTTTTTTTTTGCTGCCATTGTTTACCTTGGATTTGCCTCTCAGTTCCATACAACTGAAAAATTTCCTTGGTTCATTCCATGTTTTATAGGCAACCTCTGTCATGTTGGTGTATATACAGTTGGTGTATATATGGTGTGTGTATATATATATATATATATATATATATATATATATATATATATATATATATATATATATTTATACTGAATTATATTTCTTTATTTATTGTCTGAACAGGAATAAAAATAATTTCTGTACACACAGTATCTCATGCTTTTGCCATCTGTTATAACTTAATACAGATTATCACGAGTTTGATGAGGGGGTTATTTTGTTTGACATACAAAATCTGTATAAAATGTAACATTTGATATGTTTTATTTTATGTATTGTTTGAATTGATTGTAATCAAGTACAATGAAAAGAATCATAACTATAAAATCATGAAGTAGTATTCCATAATGTCACTATGTATCCAAATTCCTATTTTCCCATCATACGTTTGAGTCCTTAAATATTCTTCATGTATGACAAGACAACTCAAACCACAGTGGCTGGCATAAATATATCCATTCTGTGACAGCGATGGGGTAAAACAACAAAGGACAAACACACATACACACAGATGAGCTCTCCGCTCATCAGGCAGACCGCACTCACTCTCTCTCACACACTGACCACCGCACAGCCAGTAGCTCCCTCTGTTGACCACTGCTGAACTGCAGACGGAGAGGCTGTCCCAGCACACAGCTGCCATCCTGCCTTTGTGTCCCCATCAAGACGCAATACAAGAGCACTGCAGCACTCTCATATGACAGGCACAAACACACACACACTTTCCAGTCTGCTTTCTCTTGCGAGGGACTTTGAGTTTTGGTATTTGAAGAAACAGAAGCAGATGTAAGAAGGATTATTTGTTTGCTTTGAAGCTTTGCTTGATAACAGTACATATTTAGGAATGTATGCAAGTGTACATTTGTGTGAACTACAGTAACTTCAAGTTGTCACCTGGTAACTTAAACATTGCTTTTGCATTTTATATTGACTAATGCAAAATTCACAATCAGTCAGACAGAATTCATCTCGAAAAATTTTAAAAACACATGTTAGTTTTGCCAAGCTCACGTATAAAAGCATGTATCATTATTTTGTATCATTATTAACTGTGTGTGTGTGTGTGTGTGTGTGTGTGTGTGTGTGTGTGTGTGTGTGTGTGTGTGTTTGTATAAAATACATTGTGATGTAGTATTACAAATAATGACCTATTAAAGTATATAAATTAAATATATACTTGTATATATAAATATACATATACAGACATACATACACACAGCATTTTTAGTATTACTCTAATTATTTATTTTATTAAATGACCTATTAAAGTAGTCTATTTTTAAATTACCATTTTGAATATAGAATCAACAGCATCACATTTTTGCAGTGTTTTTGTTTGTAATACGCTTCTCCACTCAGCCCGAGAGCTTTCACCCTGAGACGCCCAGTGCTGACCTGAGTGGCTACAAATAATCATCCTGCCTCTTGAATTTATTACAGCCCAATTTTTGACAAGTTGATTTTAAACAACTCCAGTGGCGGATGCATTGACTGTATGCTCGGCGGCTGGTCGCCTGACATGTGACCTAAGTGAACTTGCCCTCCCCTATTGACTGCCTTGATTGATGCTCCGCCAAGCTAGCCCTGATAATTCTTAGCCACATGTCAACAGCCAGTGACCAAAAGGGTCATCCCTGTCTTTAACATTTCACACACACAAATAAAAAACACACACAAGCTCTCACGCCCACGTAATCACACACATACGCTTACAAAAGCCAGACTGGGGTCTTTTCAAATCCATTTTGAGACTTTGCATACCCGTCCTTTGCTAGCGCCTAATGCATTTTGTTTTTACATCTCAGAGCTCGTCTTTCAGTCTGCCGGCTTGTGAATTGAATGCTCGTCCATCTCTTGTGGCAGAACGGGATTCGGTTTGAAAGCGAGACGTGGATCGTTGTAAAACACACACCGTCTGAACAATAGAAGCAGAAGTGCTGTGTTAAAACTGCTAATGAAAAAGATGGGCAGCTATTGACACGTATCGACAGCCACTGCAATCAGAGCAGACTAGTCGTGCATACTTAAGTTCAAATGTATTCAACTGGGCAGCAGGGATTAAAGGCTGTTAATGACAGCATGTAGTAGTGAAGCCTGGCTTAATTCTGAATAACTTTGTGCTGCTAAGAGCGCATTGTTGTTATGCTTAAACTTAATGTTCTTAGCATGTTGCTATCACAGTCAGATTTGTTGTACATAGAGGGGCTGACAGATGTTTGGAGTGATGTTTTGGGTCTTTCCAGCCCCACGTGGCCAGTGTTTTGGGGTCGCAGCCGCCCATTCAGCACAGATATGGAAATTTGACCTAAAGGGGGTTCTGCAGGCGGCCCACTGTAATTGAATCAATACATCCGAATACAACATTGCACCCCTGCTGTGAAACCTAAATGAAAAAAAGCATGTGGCGAAACTTTGCTAGTGTGAACATCCAGGTTGTTTCTCTTTAACCTCTTTCTTTAGATGCTTTTCAGACAAAATCATACATTTCAATGTGTCCTTTTTTATTTCCTCTATTTAAACAGTCTCAGTGTGCATCTTAGTTCCTCAAGTATGACTGCTGTCTGTTAGCTCCAGTGCTCTGCATTTGGTCTACGTGCTTTTTAATATGAGGAATGTGTGTTGGTCTCATGGGACCTGAGTGAACACAGGTATCCCTTCTATATGCATTCAAACATTACGGTGGTTCCTGTTCCCTTCATCCTCTTCATTTCTGTTTGTCACAGTGCAATTAAAACAGTTTCAAATGGCAGTTGGCTGCCTGTCATTTCCACGTGGAGCTTAAGTATTTTTTTAATCATGTGCCTTGTTTTTTTGTGGTGCAAAGATTGCAGAGACTTTACATTGTTTAAAAGCAGACGGATGAATAAATTAAACAAATGTAACTTTCGAAGTGTGAGTATGTGTGTGTGCGTTGGCCAGTCGGAAACAGTAGAGTGTTATTTCAAAACTCCTTTGTTAGACCCAGAGTGTCCTTCAGCAATGGCAACACAGTCCCATGTAATAAAAATAATCTTCTAGTAGTCTTTTACACTTCTCATGATTCTGATCGTTCAAATGCATTTTCTTTTCTTTTTCTTTTTTCTGCCCATCTGTTATTCAAAGGGAAAAGCCTGATTTTCATTCAGTCGTTTCTATATGTGCCGTATCAAGCTTTTTCTTTCTTTGTGCAGTTTAGAAGTAGATCTAATTTCCCCGAAAGATATTAGTTTTCAGTGATGTGTGCAATGCATTGATTTGTGCCTCTTTATTGTTGTTCATCTCTCATTCGATATATCTTCCTCTACACAATGCACCTGCTGCCTACCTGAGTCTTAATAGCTGTTTGTACAAATATGTCATTAAAAAAATTTCTATTTTATGAAATAGGTTTTTAAGTAATGAAATGGCTGAAATTTTATTTTATCATACTAATTATTATTATTATTATTACTACTACTACTACTACTCTTAAACTACTTAAATATTTATGTATCACTTAAGTTCAGTTTGACTACTTTGTTTATTATTATTATTATTATTATTAATTCATTTATTTACTTTAGATTTATATGGATTCTTCAAAAAAGTTCAGATAAACAGCTTCATACAATATATATATATTTTTTTCATTTGAAATGTTTTCCTAAATTACTACTAACATTTATTTATTTAGTAGTTATGTAAAATGTAAAAATTCAGTAATATTTGTAAAAAACGTTTTTTTTAAAGATTGTTGAAAAAATGGACAAAAAATTATATGACTTCATGTTTATTAACACTCTTAAAGCAATCAAAAAAACCTGGGAGCATATATGAGATCCACGGAACAGGTTTAGTTCAGTTTCAGAGACCCAAGACAGGCATTTTAAAGAGACATCTGCCTCCAAAATTCCCAAGTTTGGAATATGAAAGACGGTCAGATGCAATTTCTGTGGCGGCGTGGTGGGGCACGCACAATGGTTTGTGGGCCAGTGCGGCTCCTGAATTTTCTTATCAGTGGGGAATTGCGGTGTGCTGAGATGCCAGCAATATCTTCCCTGCTGCTGCTGGAAATGCAGCGAGCCTGTGACACGCGTGTAAACATACACACATACTCGCAGCCTGGATGCCCCGCAAATGTGGCTCAATCATTCTAGAACAAAGGGGTGCCTTTGATCTTTCCTCAGCCTTTTCTCACTGTATCTGTCAGTGATGTGTTCACGGTAGCATGTGTCCATTCCCTCACTTCCGCATTTGCTGTGATGGCCCGCTGTTATGATGTTGTGGTGGATTGCTCAAAATTCAACTATTTCCACTTACTCAAAGTGTACGACAACATTCGAAAGATCCAAAAAGTAAATTTTCTATTGTAAAACAAATGGTACTTTAAAATTCAAATGTACTGATTGTTTATAACACAATCATTTAATGTTCCCCATGCAGGTGGAAGAAAGATACAAATGAGCAAGCAAACAGAGGCAGATGCAAAGCGAACAGCAAGCGGCTTCATTCACAATGTTTTGTATCAACAAAGTGAGCGGTTTTATCTGCGCACTTGACAGCGCAGGCCGATAAGCTTTGCAGAGGGAGAGACGCGGGCTGCTTCTTTAAACCCTCTCTCACCCCCACTTTCCCTCTCATTACACCACTCCCCCTCCCTCCTCTTCTCTCTCTCTCTCTTTCTCTCTCTGGCTCGCTTGCTCTTTGTCTTTCCCCTCCCCTCTCTCCCTGCTCCAGCTCTCTGTGGGTGCAGACACTGCCCTGTCTCACTCCAATTGGCTGGGAAGCCACCAATCTGGCGTCCGGGAGGGCCGGGGGGACTGCATATGCAAAGCCCTGCTTCATATTAATGAGCAGCAATCGTGGCTTTAAGTCCTTGATTAGAAGAGTGCAAGAGCTTTTGGTCCCAACTGGCTGTGCCTATAGGCTGTCACCGGGAGAACGGTCCTGTTAATTGCACTGCTCAGTCACGGAAGGGAGAGAGAAGGAGGAGGAGGTACAGAGAGAGAGAAAGAGGAGCAGAGACAGAGAAGACAGAGAGAGAAAAAACTTTAATTTATAGAAGAGGTTTGCTCAAATGATGATCGCAGAGCGCACATGGATTCGGTAGAACTTTCGCTCCCTGAGTGTTTTTCCCTGCACTCCGAACAACAGTAGGTACATTTTCATTTCTTCTACTTCTACTTGTGTGACCGGCTAGACTGTTTGTTTTGTCTGTATAGTTCCTGTCCTGGTTTGTTTGTGTGTTTATGTGTCCATGTGGTCACCCGTAGTCCTCCTTGTCAAGGTTGTTTTCACTGTCAGGTAGCGTCTGGAGCTGAGTGTGCGTGTGTACATACGTTGTGCCGGTAGCTGGCGGCTTATCCACTATTACAGCAATCTGCATCCGCTTTGACAGGGCAGTGTGTGTTTTGTGTAAATCATTAGGAGTGTGTGACGGAATACAACATGAGAGAGAGAGAGTGCTGAGGGAGGAGGGGAAGATGAAAGCCACGGGATAGAAGGGAGAAAATGGTCGTAGGTGGCTTGAATCGCAGACCGGTCGCACAGCATGTGGCCCGCTAAATGTATTAAAGATGGTGTGCTGGCTCAGAGAGAGAGAGAGAGCGAGGGAGGGATTGAGTACAGGAGCGAACGGTCCAGGATCCAGCAGAGAGAACAGCTCCTAAGCTTCATATTTATCTCTGTCCTGCTCACTTCTGTCAGCACAGAGCGAGGAAACACGAATACACTGATTTAGACATCAGGTATTGCACTGACAGATATATAAAGACTTTTATTCTATTCTAAATACCTGCTATTTTGTTTAGTTGTGCGACTAAATCATTCTTGTTTAAAATCATGTGAGATAACAACTAAAAAATAAACATTTTAGGTGAGAAATACAATAAAAATAACATTCGTAGTGGTTCTTGAAAAATGAATTTTATAAAACAAATTAAAAATAATTAATTGTAAAAATAATCATTTTTAAGTCCGGTAAGTCGTGTCTACTTGTAAAACATTATGCATTATGCCAACACTCTTTGCTTTTTAAATCTGACAAAATTGTGATGTAGCAGAACAAATGCATGTACAAGTTTAAGGAAGCAACAGAACCTGTTGACCTCTGCCTTGTGCTGCATATGAAAACTGAAAAAAAAAAGAAAAGAAAAAAAAGTCTGTGAACTGACAACTCCTACAGTATACAAAAAAATTAAAAGAAAAAAAAAAGCCACTGAGAAGGGTCAGAAAGCTCACAAACAGGTAACCACTCTGGTCTCCTAAACCTTCAGTCACCGTCCTGCAAAATACAACACATGAGCAGCTCGACTTCAGCCAGAAAGCGATTTATAAACATACCTGAAGAACATATACTAACGTAATTGTGAAAGTGAATTTATTTAGTGACTGAGATTTAAAATACTGCATGTTGATGGAATGACAGCAGTGGTGTGGATGTGTTGGCACACACCCTGCACAGGATCATTAGATTGACTGGATTATTCAGACTCATGAAAGGAAATTTGGAGATAAGAGTGTCGGTTCCTCACAGCCTTTTAGCCATTTGCCACTTGCTCGCTGTTTGATCTTTATTTTAGCACAAATTGACTACTGAGATTCTAATTAGTATATTAATGATGGTAATAACAACAAGTGCTGGTTTAGCTATTATCATAATTACAGACTCTCACCGTCTGCATGTACATTTACATCTGCACGCTCATTTTAATATTTACATTCACGGTTGGAGATTTTATGGAGTGTGATTCTGTCTTTGAACTATTTTGATTATAATGGGAACCTTTTATCTTTAGAAATTTATTATTATTAATATCATTATTATTCAGGTTTAATCTATTTATCAAATTATTTAGAATGTCTAAATATTCATTGTTTGTTTTATTAAAAATATTTTTAAGACAAATAAAAACTAAAATAGATGTTTAAGATAAATTTTTCGTTTGTTTTATACTTTGTATTTATATATTTTAAAATACATTTTACATATGTGGTGTACAACTTTGATTGTTCTGCGTGTTTTCAATTTTGTTAAACGAATGAGTGAGGACATTTTTATAAGACTTCCATATTTACACAAAGAAATTCATGCAGCTTCTCATAAGATTGTCAAAAAATTACATGCATGTTTTTTCCATTAGTTTAATTTTTTTACTCTCTCTCTCTCTCACACACACACACACACACACACACACACACACACACACACACACACATACAATATATATATATATATATATATATATATATATATATATATCTATATATATATATATATATAAATAATTTTCAAGCAAAAAGGAGAGGAAGAAATCTACACCAACACCTAATGCTTGACATTTTTAATTTCAACAGAAGCAAGCAATCAGCTTTTTAAAGGCAATGGAGTGTGAATGTCCACTGGAAGCACGGGTGTCATGTGTGTAAAATAACTGCTGGACTCTGCAGTGGGCTGAATAGTTCAGTGCAGAATCATTCAGAAGGTGTCTGAGCGTTCACTCATGCATGTTCAACCTTTTGTTGCTTTTGCAGATGATTTTAAAACGCATAACCCCCCCCCTGTGGCCCTTGAAGAAAACTTGATTTTGCATTTTCTCTACACCCGTTCATACTACCTTCATTCTCTCTCTTGTGTGAGAGGCAAATGAAAACACAAAGGCTGGGATCAGCGGGAATAAAGAGAGATTGTGTAAATTAAATTCCATTTAATCTCCTTATAAAATCATTTACTTAATTCATCTGTCAAATGATGTCAATATGCACAGCACAGATTTATTTATTCTGCCATGTCTGGTGAGTGTGTGTGCACGAGGAGGCCTTTGTTGCCGTTCAGTCTTGATTTGGCTCCATCCCATTCCCCTGTGTGAGAGGTGTCGTGGCTCGTCCTGCATGTCTTTCTCTTCCCGTGGCCCCTTGTCGATTACTGTCTGGACAGTCTTTGTCTTTACGCTGTCCTGGTTATTGGAGACAGAGCATTGCCACTTCCCCTTATTTGAAGGGGTCTGAGGCATTCCAAGGGTAATTAACTCCAGTTAAAAGAGCGCCCTCTCCCTCCCGGCCCCTCCAGCGGCCTGTCATTCAAGAAAAAAGAGAGGCTGGGGTGGGGGGGGGGTCTATATTTTTGCCCTTTTGTTAAAAAGTGCAATAAGTGGCCTGTCGGACAGATGCCCATACTCATGTGAAACGGTTGCACGCAGGTGCCGTGCACATGAAAACACATGGCCGGCCATGAGCGTAAGAGCCTGATGATGCAGTTGTCAATTTGTGTGATTTATGCATCAATCCATCAGGATTTTCCAAACGCAGTGCAGCGATTTAAATTTCGCCTGCGTAAAAAAATAATATATATATATATATATATATAATATATATATATATATAATAATGACCCACTGGCATTAGCACTTAGCTGCTTTAAATGCAATTTTTAGACCTTTGTTTCCCATTTTCTTCTGTCTTTATTTTGCGGATGATTCGGCCTGCTGCATGCCAGAGAGAGGCAGAGCAGGCACGGACCGGCTGAGAGCCTGCAGGATACAGTTACAGCAGGTCAATAGGGAGTGTGGTCACTCCAGAAGCAGGAGGGTCCACGAGGGCTAGATAAGGGTGTAAAAATAGTGCTTTTAGCCACTGCGTTTTCCATCGGCTCCCAGCAGACTCACTGTTTGTCTATCGGCATGCGGATGTAGCTTTTCTGAATCTGTTTTCCCTTCCTGTTTAGTTATTTCTCAACAGAAGATGCATTACAACAAATGAATGTGTCTTTCGTGTGCTGGTTTTGTATTTTAAAAATATGTTAGTGTAAAATAGTTTTAGAAGTATATTAGCACAGTAAAGTTAATGATATTTAGAATATAAGATGGAAATCAGGATGGCGATTTTTTTTTTTTTTTTTTACAAAAGTGATATAACTGGCTTTACATTTGTTAATGGCGATGTGTGACTGAACAAGAACATATATATGTGTGAAAGAACGGATGTTAGAGCTTTCAAAGGCAGTAAAGTTTCTCCAGCTCTAGTGGTGTGAATCCGTACTGATCTCTTTTAGCTTAATTGGTCTTCAGTGAAATTGTGAAATTTTGGTCTCGTAACAGAAAAAGGGAAATTAATCGCCCAGATGTGTGACAGATGACAGTGAAATATTTCTTTGCGCTTTCTCCTGTCATACATCACACATCACTTTTTTTTTTTATTTTTTATTTTGAGAGAGATGTGTGTGAGAGAGAAAGAGAGATGAGATGCTTACCATGTAAGGCCTGACTACAGTACTTGCAGTCAGCTGTGGAGCATTTCTGGAGGCTGCTCTGGACTGCGCTAAATTTCAGCACTGTTCGGATACTAGAATCATTTTATTTCTCTATTATCTCAAGTTTTGCATCAAATTAATTTATTTTAGTGCATTAATTCAGTCAGGATATTTCAACAAAGTGATTTTTTTTAATATTAAGATGAAAAATAAATTTTATTGTTAATGCACTTGGCCGGATTGTTTGTTAAACACCTTTGAGCTTCTGTAGGGGTCACAAATATATATTAATATCTATATGCAAAGCTTCAGGCCATTTTTTTCCCCGTCAAATAAACCAGAATGATGAAATCCTTGGAGAAACGTGCTGCATTTGAAATTCAAATGCCGCTAAATCAAGCCAGTGCATGTAATTTTCTTCAGCACTTTTACATAAACTATCTCTCAGCTTAACATTAACATTAAAAACCAAAACAAATTCAAAACGTGTCCCCGTAGAAACGCTTAGGCAAACAGAAGCTATTGTTTCTTTTTCATCTAGAATGCAAAATTTCTTTACTTTGAGTCAATTCAACCGAGTGTTATTTCTGCCCTGCTGTAGATTATCAAAGCAATCCTGATGGGAGGCTTTTGAACAAATCTGCTTATGTGCGGTAATTTTTCTAGACAGGGTACGGATGTACCTGACTGCAGCCAATGTCACTGTTTGAGCTCAGAGTTAGAGTGTTAGCAATTGCATCACATGTATCTGTGGATAGCAAGACAATTTTTTAGCGTACTTTGCGGGATGTAAGAGTAAACCTGAGCATATTAGTGTGACATGTCAGATGGGTGTATTTGTGCTTCATACCTCCGTTCTCGTCTGCTCCCAGCCCCTGTTGCGCGGGCGAACGGCTGCATTCCCGTAGAGATCCGCGTGGTTCCAGGTTGGAGTGCCCGCACGCGCTCTGTCATATTAAAGCTGACAGTCCATCTGCCGCGTGGCCGGCCACGCTGCCTGTGCTGCCCCTGCGTGCGAGGCCCGCATTTAATTCCACCTGTCCCATTCTTCAGCCTTCAACCCCCAAAGGTTGAATCACGTGCTCGTCAACCTACAATAACAAGAAACCTTGCTGACATGGTTTAAAGCCACGACTGGTGGTGTCTGTGACATGATAGTGCTAACAGAGTGGCATTTAATAGCAAAAGCTGTTATTACATGTGAGTCTATTTGTCTGTGTTATAAGCATCTCTGTATGTTTAAATGTTTAATGCTTGTATATTCATTATGTAGGCTATGTATGTTTTAGTTGGTTGGAGGACTGGGTAATTAGCAGGGTATGAGTAACCAGGCTGTGTGAGTTTTTAGAAAGGAGTGAGAGAAAGAGAGACAGAGAGATATAGGCATGCTATTTACCGTGCATGGGGTGGCCATTCCTGCATAAGGAAGAATGGCACCTGTCTAATCAATCAGACCCCCACTATTCACAGATGGAATAGCAACACATGAGTGAGTCACAGATCATGGCCACAACTAAAGATACACACACACATACACACACTTGGCTTAATTCAGCTCATTGTCCTGCGTGTTAATCCTTGTCCGCATGGATACAGTACTTAAGCGTTTTGACAGTAGTGTGAAATGGGCTCAGGCAGATCTCTATAGATTCATTCTCTCCTCTAGAAATGCCTGTTTCTCCCACTGATCTAAAGTGACACTTCATTTTAGCTGTTACTGTTGTTTTCATTTCATTACCAAACCAACATTTCAAAAACAAAACAAAATACACTTCACATCTTTATAATAATAACAATAAAAATAAATAAAAATAATAATGAGAATAATGATTTTTTTTTATTATTATCATTAGAGCAATAATTGTAGAAGTAAATGTTAATTAAATTGAATCAGTGTTAGTATAAAATTAATCTATTTTCATTGCGCATTTATTGGGATGATCAGACTATGTCATTTAGGCACAACCACCACATGATTTTGTTTTGTATTTATTTATTTATTTTCATTATGTGTCCTTTTTGTTTTTCTTTCTTTTTCATTTCTTTATTTTAAAATCTGTTTTCTTCATTTCTTTTCTGTTTTTTCTTGTTTTATAAACTCATGTTGGTTTATTCTAATTTCTTTTCTGTTATTTCTTTTGTTATTTCATAAAATTATGTAGCCCTAAATGTAAATAATTGAGTAAATGATTCATGTGATGTGTTGTAAAAATGTACAAATTAAAACAAATATTTTGACTGTGCTCAGCAATCCAGCAATCCTGCCCTAATTAATTTCCCTAAATTTGAATAAACTATTTTACTGTACATACTCAGAGGCCACGATTACCATGTTATTTACATAGCTCTGTCACAAGTGCTGTTCTGAAATATCAGCCATACTTTAGCATTCCAGATGAAGTAGATCTTTTGTTTTCTGGAAGTGTTTAGTGAATGACTGAGATAAATGTGTGTTTGTATATGTCCATGTGCATGTCTTTCTGTGCATGTTTTCTATATGTTTAAACAATTTTTAGATGATCTTTTATTTTTCTAGAGGGATTTTTTATGCCTGAAATGCATATAAATATGTTTAGAAAATGTATTTACAGCTGTGTTAATGTACTATTTTACATGCAACACTTCCTTTCTGATTTCTTTTCAGATGTTTAATATTGTGCCACTGAAGTCAAAGAGTTTATTGGCTTTTGATGTAATTTTCATCCTTGTCTGTTGCTAATGATGCATCCTGTTATATACAGCATGGCCTGTCTACACATCTCACACAAATGGGAAAAAAATTATATTGCACACTACTTTAGAAAGCATCCCAGTAATGACAGATATTTAATGCCACTGGCATTGGGAGTGCAGTAGTGTGTTTGTGTGTAAAGTCACGTTAAAGAGAGTTGAGAGAAACAGGAGTGTATCAGGCCGTGTAGTGTGTGTGATGCTGGGGATTATCGATTCCACTGCTCACCCGCCCAGAACTAAAGCCAACACATTACGTGTGTGTGTGTGTGCCTGTGTTGCTTTTTTTTCCACTAAGCTCTGACTGGCTCATCAGACTCATACACACACACACACAGCACATGCTGCTCTGTGCACTGTTTGTGAGGTAAACACGCACTCTGATGTGTATCACTCCAGAATTAACTCAAAAATTAGCAACAAACTGATTTGACAGTCACTAATGTTGATTCAAAACACACTATTTTCTGGAATAATGAAATGCTCCCTGAATTTTTAAATGTATTTCATGCCCTTAATTAGGCCACTAAATACAATAATAATAATATTAATAATAATAATACTAAAACTACAATGTGAAGTATAATTTCTAAACTTTACACTTTAAGCTGAAATCACAAGATTTTTTAGGAAAAAAAAAAAAAAAAAACCTAAATAAACATTTAGCGAGAAATGCCTAAACTTGATCGCAGACAGATTGACAGAAACGAACACGAGAGCCTGAGAAAGAGAAAGACAGGAAGACAGACAGATCTTCAAGGCTGCGTTCTCTCAGACAGCCGCTGAAGCACAGCATTAGTCGAGTGATTAGTTTCATCAGTCCGAGTGTGGGGACAGTTGGGGGTTGTGCGGTTCTAATGACATTGAACGCGTTTGCTGAGTTGGAACGGAGAAGGAGAATTAGGGGCCTCCTCTGTTAATTAGAGTGTGGCAGACTCACACTCTCAGCCGCACTGCCTGTGGCTCGTAACACTTCACTTCTTGTGCTCTCCGGTGCTTTACTTTTATTGTAAAAAATCTACAGCTAGGAATCTTCAAAAATAGGTGTTTATTTTTTGATCGAGAACTTAAAGTGTATGTTAACGTGCACAGGTGTTTTTCATAGGTACTTTTTGTTTCCCCAATTAATTTCCATAAGTTTGTATAAAGATTTTGCTGTACTAACACACAGCCAAGGGTTATTTACATCCAGTAACTCTGCAACAGACACTCCTGAATCAGTCTTTTGTTTTCTTCTGAGGCACATTGAGTGTTTTTTATGTGATTTTTATTTGATTACCTGTGGCTGAGAGTTTGTTAAAACCAAGATTTTGATTAGTAAGGATGCCTTTCTGTCCTTGAAACTCCTGACATTTAGCAACTAAACTGGCATACGTCAAACCTTTTTCTGGTTCTTTTACATGTTCATTTCTCAACCTGTTCTGCCCCCTCTGATTCAGAGGGTCCCATAAAGCTACGGGCTCTCCCGCCCTGATGTGTACCGGAGCCACAGGCATGCGCTGATCTCCCTGATTCTTTCTTTTATCTCCTGACACCTCAGACTTGTTAAATCTGAGGCCGGTAGAATGATGAGTCTGTGCATTAAAAACGTCAAGGCCGGTTTTAATTAACGCCTGGCATTAACAAAAGAGCCCGTCTTTACCCTCTTCAGATCCTTAGCGGGGACGCAGTTATAGCTGATCCATTGAAGAATGCCGGTCAGGAAAAGAAGGAATATTTTCTCTCACAGAGTGCTGAGCTGCGTCACTGTCTGTCAGCAGTTAATGGCTCAGTGGTTCTTTATCAGAATTCTTCAGTCCATCTCACTGACCCTCGTTTTTATTCCTTTTCTTGCTCTCCCTTTTGTTGTAGAATGAATTTATCAAAGGCCCAAGTTAATAGCGAAGATAAGTACGCCAAATGCGGCGCTTGGAGAACACAACAGCAATACGACATCGAGGCCAGTCACATGCGTGATGCACATGCTCTATATAACCAAAGGTAAGGAAAGGACCAAAAATAGTGTCATCAAAAGCCAAAATCTGTTCTGATGATTATTATTTTTTTGTTTGTTTGTATGTTTGTTTGTGTTTTGCCTGCCCAGCTATTATTTATCCATGCATGCATTCAAGTCAGTGTCTTAGTCTAGTTCATCCAGTGTTTGTGCGTGTTGTCAAATAGCAGGACATAATTTCTGCATGTTGTACCCATTGTCTGCTGTCAACCTGGTCCTAGGCTGTTCCTATTAATGTGCAAGAGGCTAATACAAAGTAACCAGATCATTTTTATGTGTTTTATATCTCAATGTTTGTGTGTTGGTGGAGGGACATGTCTACATCTGTTTACATCTGCCTCAAGCTATGTTGATGGATGGATGGATGGATGGATGGATGGATGGATGGATGGACTATAGATGTGGATAAGGGAAAGTTTATGTTGAGTTTATTGGTATAGGTTGGAGAGGTTGCAATTTGTCGCCCCCTCCAGATGCAGAGGAATGTGTTAAATGCTTCAAGGATTCCGATTAGCATATAAATTTAGATGTATGAAGATCATTGCTCTGATCACGAGTCAGTGAGTTTTATCTAGATTTAGTGGGGGCTGATTTGCGTATAAAATACAGCCAGATGTGACCAGTTAAGAGTTCTCACCAGGCCCTTCTATCTCTCTCTCACTCTCTCTCTCAGGCCATCTTCTGTAAAATTTCTTTGTTTGACTTGTAATTTCAATGTCATTTATGGTTATTACTTTAGAGGTTACTGAAGGGTCAGAGAGAAAAGTGCCTTCACTTGTTTGATTTATTTTCAAATGTTAAATTTTATTCTGTTGGGTATTTTAATTTTCAGTAACATTTGTATTCATTCATTCATTTTTTTAAATTATATATATATATTTCAAGAAACTGCAAATATGGAATGTTTGTTAACACTGTAAACAAGTGAATTATCTTTAATGTGTTTAAAGGTACTTCTGAGGAGTTTTTTTTTTTTAAGTGCAATGACTTTGAATACTCAACGTCCTCCTTTTTTTTTTTTTTTTTTTTTTTTGTTTAGTTAGTTGTGTGTCCTAGGGGAGGAGAATTTTGGAGAATTTATTTAAATCTTTTAAAATAAGGTGACTGTGCTTTGATGGGGGCCATCAAATGTATTACATGGATTGGATTTGGGATAGGTAAGTCTGGGTTAAACCAATTAGGCTCCATTCGCATACAAGAAGTTTTCTCCACTCTAAGCCAATCAGGATCACGTTACTGGCATAGACGGAGCTTCTGGCTCTCGATAGACAGGCCTGCCAGGCTATGCAGTGTCACACAACACACCTTAAACAAATCAGTTTATTCATTTTGGAGTGCTGCTTTCACCATGAACATCCACATTGGTCGTAGCACAGTTTGAACTCTTGTGTTTATTCATTTTGGAGTGCTAGATGTGCGTCATTGGTGTAAATTCAGGGTTGAAGCTAATGTTAATGCTAACAGGCATGTCAAACACATTCATACACACCAAACAGAGCAGGATGTTTCACTTGCAGCTGTATCCAAAGATTTGAGGTTAGCCACGCATAGATACACAATCATACGCCGATGGCCATCAAATCATTTCTGTTGTACATGCACCCACTGATTTGAGACACATGCGATGAACAAACACACACTGTTTACAGTTTGATCACTTATGCCAACATAAGATTCATACAGATTTGTGGGAAAAACATGTATTAATACAGTAGTGCAGGGGATCTTTGAATCCCTTTACTGAAATAGCCAAGCATCCACCTTCAACACTTCCTCACACACATGTACACACCTTCCTCTGATAAGTCTCATCTCTGAGCGGAGTTAGAGAGACAGAAGCCTGGTCCTGGGGTCAGGGGAAAAACCTCTCCATCTGCTGGTGAGCTGTTACCCAGATGCAAGCCATTTTTCAGATAAACTGATTTAGCTCCTCAGCCTCCAGAGGCACTGTTTTATTTATATAATCAAATACTCGGAAAACGATTCATTTGTCAAGGGAGCAGCTTGTTACTGTAAATTTAGTGGGTTGTGTAATAAACTAGATTGCCTTAAATGCAGATGGGAAATCAAAGGCTTTTGCAGTGCGGGGTGGAGATTGGATTAAATCACAGGTTTATAACTGGGAGGATTATTAGACTGAGGTGTTTTATATTGTAGTGTTAAAACTTAAAATCTTTCCGGGGTCTCAGGGCCGAATGTGATGGGCAAAGGCCACTTGTTGGAAATAGATGTTGGATGTTGATTTTATTGAAACGTTATTGTGTCTTAGTGGAAAATATAATGTTTTAGAAATTGATAAAGGTCATATAAACTGATTTTTTTTTTCTTTTTATCATAAACATTAATTCACCCCCCTCCCCTTTTTTAATTGAAGGCATTTTTTAAAATTGATATTTTCTAATATTATTATCTTTGAATTTGAATAATGACAATTAAATATTCATATCAGCTATCTTTTTTTTTTCATTTTAGTTTTAGTTAA
This sequence comes from Cyprinus carpio, assembly GCF_018340385.1. Lineage (NCBI taxonomy): Eukaryota > Metazoa > Chordata > Actinopteri > Cypriniformes > Cyprinidae > Cyprinus > Cyprinus carpio. The sequence continues at coordinate 14,060,650 of NC_056588.1, read as the reverse complement.
AGTTTTAATGATTTTGATTGTGTGTTTTTTTTTACACTTTTTTGCTATATACTTCAGTTTTAGTTTAAGTTATTTTAGTACATAACGTTTACTTAATTTAAAATGAGAAATGTTGCTTTAGTTTATTTCAATTATATATATATATATATATATATTATTATTATTATTATTTTTTTTATATATATATATATATATATATATATATATAATTTTTTTTTAATATTATTATTATTATTATTTTTTTTTTTTTTTTTTTTTCAGATTTAGTTTTAGTTATTTATAATATTCCTGATTCATAGGAACATGATACATTACATTATTTATGGCATGCTTGAATTTTATTTTTTAATTTTCATGTTAGCAGTACTAAGTCTAAATATAATGCATTTATCATTACTTCTATTATATTTCAAATGTTTATTCATTTATTCAAATCTATTAATATTTGTATTAATATATTTCGTATACTTTTTATTTTTATATGTATTTTTGGTATTATTATTTATATTATTATATTTTGTGTGTGTGTGTTTATATATAGTAAATATATAGTAAATGAATATAGTAAAATAGTAAATATATATAGTAAATTATTATTGTCTCAGACAACTATAATGAAAGAAACCGCATAGCTGTGGTAGTTCTGTCAGTGACGTTGGAGTGATGTTACCGTCTTTGCCATCAAAGCAATGCTGCAAAAAACGATTGGACTGTTTGCGCCTCTTCTTTCACCCTAATGAAAGTGTGCCTGCAGACATGGATGGTGTTTCGTTTGGGGTTGGGGACTGGGCTGTGGCGGAACGGGTGGCGGAACGGGTAGAGAGAGAGAGTGGCGGAACGGGTATTACAGAGGTAAACCCGATTATGGGTGGAATGTGAATTAGATTTTGTAACAGATGGTGGTGTTGAAAATTTAAGATGCTTTGCGGCAGGGGAAGGCGACAGCAGCTCGGCGCATCGTCTCCATGCGAGCGGGGGTGATAGACAGCTATAACTCAGGACAATCCTGCCTTGACAGCCAATTTCAAGAATCTGATCTGGTTAAAGACATGGCTTTCACCGGTTCACTCACCAAAAAACAACCACCATTTCTCTCCTTTCCTCCCTCCCTCTTTTTGCCCGCTTTCAGCACCTCTTTTACACGCTTGTCATATTTCCTGGAATAAAATCCTCTTTAACCATCTGTTTAATAGAATGTGTTTTTAATCTCCATTTTTTTTACTCCCATAATTTTTTATTATATTTACGTGCAATTTCATTTCTTTGAGACTGCGGCTCATCCTCGCTTATCTGCTCTCATGTCCTGTTGGGGTTGAATAGATGGGTTCTGTGCTCTAACAGAGGTAAAGCAGTGATTTTAGGCATATTGCTTGTTGAAAAATGCCAAACACTTATTTGCTCTGCCCTGTTCTTCAGGGTCTGTCACTGCCGAAGAAGCAGCCGTTCACTCCTACCCGCAATAATGTCAGATATTGAAATAATGATTGGCCTTGTTGACTTAGTTTGACCTCTTACTTTGACAGTGATTCAGCTAGACTGACCCTTTATTTTGCATATTTCGTACATATATACAGTATCTTATTTTATTTTTTTGCATTTATATGCCTGCAAGCATATTTGTGTGTGTGTGTCTGTGTCTGTGTGTGAGTGTGTGTGTGTGTGTGTGTGTGTGTGTGTGTGTGTGTGTGTGTGTGTGTGTGTGTGTCTGTGTGTGAGTGTGCGCGTGTGTGTCTGTGTGTCTGTTGTTAAGAGGGACATCTTACCTGATAAAGCACAACACTTATCTGCCCGCACAGGAAAATGACCTAAATCATCAAGATTTTCATCTACGAGTTTGCCAGGGACTGTCAAACACACACACACACACACACACACACAAGAAATCCCCACACACACACACACACAACACACACACACACACACACACTCTCCCACACGCACACACACACACTCTTAACACACACACACAAACAGCGACTCTTACAAGAGGGACATCTTAACCCTGTATTTTGTCAGCGAACAAGAGGGAATAACATATTTCTTTTATAGATATATATATATATATATATTCCCCGGGGAAAAAGACAGTCAATAAACTATTTAAAGATTTGTTTTCCCCCACACAGATTCTTTTGCAGAGACTTAAGTTTTTTATTTTTTTTTTTTAAACAAGATATCTAAATATACATTCTTATCTCTCTGCATTTACAATATTGTATTAGGAGCTTTGCTAAGGGCTTCTGGTCCTCCTGCAGTATTTATTACACAGGAGAGCGTTAGCTCCTCATCTCCACTGGCCTGCCGCTGGCTTTTTTACGGCAGCTCGCTCCATTGTACAAATGTGTTTTTGCCATTATCACATTGATTGGATGTAATCAGAGGTGTTATTTTGCAAGCGTCCATCGACAATGAAGTGAATTACTACTTTCTAACCCAGTAATGTTATAACAATTGATCTGCCCATACAGCCGGAAAAGGCAACCTGTTTCGCATGTATTTCTCATGCGGGAACAAGTGTAATCAGGATCCTTCAGTACAATGGCAGTTCAGTTCCTGTTTTATATGGTTTAATTGAATATCTTACAACTTTCTTGAGATCAAATGTGCCTTTAACTCACAAAATTTTTAATTAATTATTTTTAAAAAAATCTGTTTTATAGATTTTAGCATATATGATCAACATGAAAACAATAATTGATTAAAAAAATCTGTTTTATATATGTTTATTATTATTACTATAAAAATTATTTTATTATTATTATTTTTAGCATATATAATCAACATGAAAAAAATAATTGATTTTTTTTAATACATTTCAGAATTTTTTATTTGGTATGTTTTTACTTTTTTACTTTACAAATTATTTCTTTTTCATTTTGTCTTTACTGTTTTCTTTACACAAAATCCTAAAACATCTAAATGAAAATAATAATAACAACAATAATAATAACAATAACAATACAGATTTACAAATGTAGTCCCAGACTTTTTTGACCACACTCTATATGATAATACAAGCTTTTTTTTTTTTTTGCTTTTTCTTTTTTTTTCACCAAAACATTTTTCCCATAAATTTTCTGCTATATTCATGTAAACAGTCAATACCTCTCATGGGCAGTTTTGTTCCAGCAGTTAGCAGACTGTGCTGCCTCCAGCTATCCGTGATCACAAAGACTTACTGCTTCCAGCAAAGAGAGAGAGAGAAACTCTCAGTAGCTGCACCTTAATGCAATGATTATATGTTTACCTCTACAGTTGTCAGAGCACTGGATCAAGCAGCCTAATGACACCTTGTCATTGCCAAGTGGCTGTGTTTTCCAAAATTGTTTTCCTGCTGATTTGTGACATCTTGCCTGAGCACATAAAATAAGAGAGAGTCAACAGCTAGAGGAAAACAAAAAGAAAACAAAATACACTTATGTCCTTTTTACAATGACTGCACATCTGAGATGTTTTGTGTTACTCTCGGAAATGACAGACAATAGCAAGCAGAGTTGAAAAACTATTCTGCTGGCCTGGTAAGGCCCATAATACAATTCTCATGTACTGCAAAATACCAATAAAACTATTCTGCTGGCCTGGTAAGGCCCATTGTTCAATTTTTATTTTCTTTATAATAGCAATATATTTTTTTATTCTTGCACATCAGTTTTGCACATAGTTTTCCATTTGCATTAATTGATATTAGCTATTATACAACATTTTGGAAAAATGATGGCATGTATTTGTTTATAATTTTAACCCAGTTTTACAGATTCTTCCAAAACTGACTATAAATCATTCTTAAAATTGGCAACAACCTCATGTTTGTTAGCAAGCTAGAACTTTACCATGTCTGCTTAATTAAATCAGCAGAATTCATAACAACACTAATCAGTAAAAAAAGCATTTTTGTTTGATTTTGCTTTGTTTTGTTTTAAGACACCTTTCTTTTTATGTTGTAACAATCACAGACTTTAACTAGAACATTAGCATGATGACAACGTTTACAAAAAAATTTATGAACTCAGGCATTATTTATAATGAATCACAACAAAGTCCCTAACAATAAAGAACAACCAATTATGTCTTGTGTTTTTATCTTGTCTCACGGCTGACTATCGCCTGCCTTTTTTCTACCCTTCCACCTGACTATTATTATTTCCATTCATAAGCTTAAACTAAATTCCACTGCTTTTCAGTATAAGAATTCCTTTTGTTAATGGCACACTGTGGGATTGAAGCTCGGCGCCAGGCAATGGTGAAAACAGATAAAATCATTACCTCTCAAATAGTCTCTTCTCTGTCGGAAAGGGCTTTCTTTTCTTCTAAAATATAGGCTTTAGAATTCCATTTCTCTTAGAGCTAATGTGAATTTTACTGCCTCTAATTTTGGATTCAAGTGTGGCCTAGAATAAAAATCCCCCATCTGACAATTGAATTTATAGAGAGTTGTGAATATTGCAGGTTTGGATTAATAGAGTCATAGAATTTCAAAGAGAAGGAGAAAGAGACCAAGAGAAAGAGAACACTAATAACTTTCAGTCAAAGTTATAGAGCAGGGTGTCTCCTGTTGAGAGCCTTAAGAGCGGTGCTGTAAAGCACGAGGGGCTCTTACAATGCTGGTGCTTTCCTCTTTTGTTACCCGCCGTTTTGACTTCACATTCTCTGTCACTCAGGACAGGAGGCGGGTTTCTCAGCTGCCCCACAAAAACCAGTTTGTCTCTGTTACCCAAAATAGAATGAGAGAATATGTTGCGAGTGTAAACAGTCACTGTGGTGCTTGTGTTTTCACTGATTTTAACCGGCTTTACACTGTGTATAAATACACAACATGCATCCTTGACATTACTGGAATGTTCTAGAATACCTTTGTAGCCCATTGCACACCCCAGGACACCTGTCTTTGTGTTTGTGTGTGTGTGTGTGTGTGTGTGTGTGTGTGTGTGTCTGTGTGTGTGTGTGTGTGTGTGTGTGTGTGTGTGGGTGTGTCTGTGTCAGTGTGTGTGTGTGTGTGTGTGTGTGTGTGTGTGTGTGTGTGTGTGTGTGTCGGTGATGCATCAGTAGAAGTGTAATAGAGCTTTTTCATAATCGATTGTCTCTCACTGCAATACAAGGAAACAGGTGCCTTGACTCAGCACATTTTGAGCCATTACACCAGAATGCATTAACAGCTATAAATTCGCTTATTTTTAAGACTCCATTACTGCAACTTTTTGTCTTTATTATTATTATTATTATTATTATTTATTATTATTGAGTTACCCCCAACTCTGAGAGATGCAACAAATTAAACAGTTAATAATTTTACTACTATAAATTATTATTATTATTAAACTTTTTAAATTATCCAGTAATTCAATTTATTTAAAACTGTTTCATAGTACTAAATCATTTCTCATTTTTACTTGGCCTGCCAATATTTTCACTAATCTCACTGTAAATATAATCTATTTTTTATATGATTTATTTTAATTTTATATACTTCATTATTAATCATTCTTGTAAATCCTCATGTGTGTTAGCCAGAGAGATTATCATATTATTTATTTTATTATTATTATATAAAATAGGTTTATAGTACTTAAATATTTTCTAATTTCTCTCTTTTTTTTCAAGATATGTTGCTTAGTCTTTTTCTCTGAAAATTCCTTAAAGATCTCTCTCATTCACTCTCACATGCACTCTCTCTTGCTCTCTTGCTTTATGGGCCTCAGAAGAAGTCATCTTTTACAAGCTGACCGGATTTTAAAGCCCTCATTTAGAAGCAGGCTTCCTTAATTAAAAAGACCTTTGTGTGGTCTTCCAGACTGCCTCTTTTATTTGTCCCCCTCCATCTCCATGTTAAAATGGTCCTGATGTGCTGTCTGTATAAATCCTCCGTGATTTTCTTTCTGTCACTATAATGACTTTGTTCCTCTTCTATCATCTTGGTTTTTACACACCTTACCACTAATGCAGTTAAGGGAAAATAGAGAACGCGTTTGAGCATGACCTCACGCTCAGTCTATGTGAAATCACAACCCCCAAAACCTTTGAGGATTTTAGAAAAACAAACAGTCCCTGAATGTTTGCTAAAAAAAAAAAAAAAAAAAAAAAAAAAAAAAAAAAAAAAAAAAAAGATTAAGTAAACGTAGAAATTGAAGTGCAGCTAATTGACGTGGCTGTGTTGAAGTGCACCCCCCCCGCACCGCCCCATGCCCCAGCTCAGGGTCTTCTGGATTGTTGACAGGGGAAATGGTTAATCCACTCTTGCAGGCCTTGAAGCCTCCTGTAAGACAGAGCAGAGATATCTATTAATTACAGCACTCATTAATAGGCCTCTCTCCCAGGGCTGTGTGGGTGGAGGGGTGGTTCAACTAAAAGGGTTGGCAGTATCGAGCGATGTACTGTAGGGTGGGTGGGTGTTTGGGGTGGTCAGTCTGCTCTTTTGTTTGGCTTGGAAGAGCCTTTGCTTTTGACTATGTGGGTGTCTGTTTGTGTTACTGGATTGATACTGGATTTTTGTGTCTGTCTAGCTGATTTTTTGTTTTCTGCCCGTCGATGCATGTGAGTGTGTGTGTGTGTGTGTGTGTGTATGGTGACTGGCCACAGGCGAGGATGATGGAACTGCTTTGTGCCTCCGCACTGATTAGAGTCATGTAGAACAAGTTGATATTGACTGGAAAGTGAGTGATGGCGCTGAGATCTTCGTACTGTCCCTTTCTCTTCTACCCTGCAGACGCTCATCTGTCATGGTGCATTTGATCACCGGATCCCACCTCTTGATCCACAATCACAAGAAAAGGCCTTTAGCACTTTTTTGTAGAGATGGACAATTTTGGTCCAGGAGAAATAGCAGGCTTTGACTTGTGCTTTGTAACTCAATAGTAAATAATTTCAGATAATTATTTGTCCTGTCAAATTAAAATGAATATGAATGGTCCGAGTTCAAATTTATATTGAAGAAAAAAAACATTTATATCTTTTTTGTATATATATAATATTGATATACATTATAACCAACTATAAACTGACACCACTATGATTCATTAAATGAGGCAAATAATGTCAAATACAAGTGCATATAATTTCTTTTTGAAAATATATCATTATGATAACTGTAAGATATAATTTATAAATTTAAAACTCTTAGGACATGGCTGAGTTGGTTGTGGCACATTTCTTTAGAACTCATTTGGCTGCACGCTATGCTGGAGTAGCGATGTTAGCACTCTTTTTTACAGCTGTGTAGATATACAACCACTCAGACACTTTAGTGAGACCCAGGGGACAGTGGCACACTGGCTCTCATATGCCTCTCCTCTTATGTTTCTTCTCAGAGAAGTCATTAACATGCTAAAAAACTAGAATTCTGAATTCACAATCAGGTCTTTTTTTAGCTTCTGAATGTTCTCTCAGGCTAAGGCGCAGGTGGACCCATGTGCAAAATAGAGAGTTGCTCTTAAGGGCGGGGGGGTTGGGGATATGTTTCTATTTCTTTTGTTTTTCTTAATGGCTTGGTGTTGGTGACATATTTCAAATCGCCCCTGCTGAAAATACATATTTACCAAAATAGCAGCATCTAAGGTACCATATAAGATCTCCGGCAATAATTTTCTTGGTGTCCACACACTTGAACATTATTTACTGTCAGTCATGTTCACTAACACTTTTGTATTTGTTTTGTTATGTTTTGTCCATGTAGGCTGCTCTGCAGAATGTCCAGCAAGGACCGCCACATTGAGTCGAGTTGCCCCTCCTACATAAAGACGGAACCTTCCAGCCCTGCCTCACTGACGGACAGTGTAAATCACCACAGCCCCGGCGGCTCTTCAGACGCCAGCGGTAGCTACAGCTCCACCATGAACGGCCATCAGAACGGTCTGGACTCACCCACTCTTTACGGCCCAACCGGTGCTCTAGGTCCCAGCGGACCCGGAGCCAAGCGTTACGAGGACTGCTCCAGCACTATCACGGAGGACTCACAGATTAAATGCGAGTACATGCTGAACTCCATGCCCAAGCGCCTGTGTCTGGTGTGCGGGGACATCGCCTCTGGATACCATTACGGTGTTGCCTCCTGCGAGGCCTGCAAGGCCTTTTTCAAGAGGACCATTCAAGGTTGGCTTTTACCCTACCTCAGCTAGAACTTCGGCTAGGTTCACGTGGCAGGCCAAGGGGTCAGAGGGTCTTAGTCAAAGTGCAATACCTAGAATGAGCACAAAGCAATTCCATACATCCAATATCTGCTGGTTTTATGTCTATTAAGCAGCTTTCCATCCAGTAGACATATAAAGCTAGAGGGTGGTAATGCTTGGCTTATAAACATTTCTTGTCTTGTTGCTTCAGATTAACAAGATTGATCAGTTATTTCAAACAAGAGATTAGAGGTAATTGAATATACTGGGAAGTTACCCATCTGCTAGTTTTTTTAGAAGTGGCAGTGAAGCTCTGAGGAACAAAGTAGGTGCTAAATAAATGGGTCAAATATTATGCTCGGCCTGCACACAATCCAGAGCCTCAGAAGGTGGGAATTTGACATATCGGTATGTTTCATCCCATTAGCCAATAAAACTCTTGGTGATTTCCAAAAACATCCCATCCAGCTGGACATTTATTGACTTCCAGACTGGCTGGTTTTTGAGGGAAGGAGCAGGGTTGGGGAGTTATGGGATGCAGAGGCGTCAAGACCACGGTTCGGCTGGGGGTACTGGCACAGGCAGCAGAACGGACGCCATGGCCACTCAAATCACTGGCATCTGGCATTCCGGTGGCACTCCTCCAATGCCACCTGACAACCTGCATCTATCACCTCCCAATTGAGCCACTCGTAGCCAGGCAGCAGGCAAAATACAGGAGGTGAACACCAAGAATGCACCTCAGGAAGCCCAGAACATTCCCAAATCTGTTCCCTTCTTCATAGCTGTAGTATAAGGTCAGCCCAAGGTCAAGTTGTCACCATGTTCGGGTAATAAGCTTCATTGGCATTTGACTGCAACTGATGAATGATGGAAGTTTAGCATTTAGTATTAAGACAGGCAGTGGAAGGAAGCGCTAGGGACATTTTATATCTTGTTTGAAACCTCTTGGCAGCCGCTTGAGTGATAGACAATGGACATTGCACTAATCGACTGCCACCTAACTCAAATCACATCACTCTATCCTGTCAGCGGAACACACACACATATAGCCTCCTTTCCACTGTGTTGATAACCTGGACACAGCACTCAAGCCATTGACATTCAACTACTGGTACTGTAGGAAAGCACCTATATTAGATTGGCAAGGATTTTTCTCACTTTGAAACATTCCCAGCTGGTTAAGACCACTCAACTTGCCTCAGCCCTCATGAGAATCACCTCACATCTTCACACACATCCCCATTCCACATGCATTCCTCCCAATCCGAAGACCCTAATGGATTCTGGAGATTACCTGACTAATAAATATTGGAGCTCAGTTTAATGGACATGCATACTTTAAATACTGTTTCCTGTTGAATTAGCAGTCTTGAGCATTTAGCCCCCTGCTCGCGCTGCTAATCTGCTTTTTAATGAGGAAACATCAGTTCACAGAAGAGAAGTCAATACAAATCAGTGTTTACAAAGTCTGATTAACTCTGAAATATTTCATCAGTGTGGAGGTCCCAGACGGGCACTATGTTAATTGCATGAGTGTGTGTGCGAGAGAGTTTGTTTCAGCCCAAGAAGTGTGAGTGCACGTACTTGTGTTCTAATGGTTATTCTATAGCACACATTCTCTCCATACACTGGTAGTTGTAACACTGCCATAAGCCATTCCAAACCCTAAATTTGTTAAATTAAATGACTATATCTGGCAAGTAATTCTTATAATACAGCCAAAAAACTATTTAAATGCTTTTATTGTGTGCCAGATTACTCATCAGGCTTCTATTTGTGTGCTGTTGCAGTAACAAGCATATATCATTGCTTTTTCCCTCTCACGGCATCATAGTGCTCAAAGAACATGCTGTAATATTCTACTCTATGCCAGGAATCACAGTAGCAAACTTACAGCTCTCTGTGTTTGTTCATGTGGGGGATTGGTAGGATGAGGAGCTGGGTTAGTGGTCACCAGGTTCACTGGTCAGCAGTGGTCAGCAGTTCACTCAGAGGTGAATTGTGACCTGCAGGTCTTTGTTTAGGTTTAGTAAAGTCTGGCCTGCCTATCCAGCTTCACACAGCTCTGTGACACATGACCTCTGAGGACAGCCATTGGCTCTTTTCTGCATGCCTTTTGCACCCTCAGACACACACACACACACAGATATGATGGGAAGATGTATGATGTAGATATGATGGGAGGTGATTGCTGTATTTCAGTGTCTTCTTTCGAAGTGACAAACAGAGGATAGGTTTACACTTAGAGTATTTTATTTGTTGAGAGTACATCAATGCTTTTCTAAAGTTTGAGGTCAGTAAGATTTTGTATTATTATTATTATTCAGCAACAGTGCATTAAATTGATCAAAAGTGACAGTAAAGGCATTTATGATATTACAAAAGATTTAAATGTAAAATAAATGCTGTTTTAAAAAAAAAAAAAAAAATTAATTAAATTCACACAAAAAAAAAAAACAGAACAGTGACTGATAATATATTTAATAATAATAATAATAATAATAAGAGTAACAAGAAATATTTATTGTGCACCAAGTCAGCATTTTAGAATGATTTCTGAATGATTGTGTGACGCTGAAAATTTGCCATCACAGGAATAAGTTACATTTTAAAAAATATTAAAATAATTTGTTTCAAAACCATTAAATAATCCTACCAACCTCAAACTATATATATACATATGTATACACACACACACACACAAACACAAACTATAAATATACATACACACATATGTACGTACACACACACACACACACACACACACACACACACACACACACAAAAATATATATATATACATATGTATACACACACACACACACATATATATATGCTAATTCTTGCTGGATTGCTATAGGAATAATGTTTTGGTTTGCAGTCATTAAACACTCTCTGTTCCTTCTCTCTACATGCCTCGCCACAGGAAACATTGAGTACAGCTGCCCCGCCACCAATGAATGTGAGATCACCAAACGCAGAAGGAAGTCCTGCCAAGCCTGCCGCTTCATGAAGTGTCTGACCGTCGGCATGATGCGAGAAGGTGAGAGTAATAAAAAATGGTTGGGGAGAAGAGGAAAGGAACATTTTATCCATTGTCCAACTGTATTTTTCACTCTACAATTCTGAGGAAATGCACAGGTTTCCATAAGGGGAAAAAAGTAGAACAGGTCCAGAATGAAGTCAAGGTTGAAACTGAAGGGCCAGTTGGCCTCATGCCTCGAGGGCCACTCACGGTCAGCCAAACACCGTCTTTTGCCTTGGCCTCCAGGCCCAGTTCTAACTAACAAGACTGGTTATTATTTAGAGAGCCGGCCTTTGAGGCATTTTCTCAGAGGTCTGCCAAACGGACAAGCAGTTATTTTCAAACCGCCGCTCTCCTGTGGAAACAGGCTCTGGCTCTTCAGGCTTTCCCGCTTTTGATGTTAAAAGTTTACAGAAGAGCTGCCTGAACTAGCCTTTAACCTTCACACAGGAAAAAAGTCCTTTCTGATATCTTCAGCAGCAGAAATGCGGCACGGCAGCTCGTTTCCTCGCTTCTCATTCAGGTGGACAGGAAGTGTTTTGTCTGCCTCTGAAAGAATAGCCGTCATAGGCGAGAGAGGGAAGACATGAGAGAGAATGAGTGTTAGGCTATGCTTCTGTCACTCACAGAACAGGACCTCTTAGAGACGCAGTTGACGGCACTTATAGGCTCACAGTTGTGTGTGGACACAAACGCTATGCCCCTTTAAGTCACGATCAGGTAGACTGCAACTTATTCACCGAGACACGAGACCAGACACACACACACACACATAAACCCTGCGGCCAGCCTACCTTCTGCGGTCCTGAGTGGTCAGCTCACATTATACCAAAACAACTCAGCTGGAGAGCAGCAGCAGGAATAAATGCCCCACAGGCCACATTTGTTTGCGTTGAGTGTGAGGGTGTGCGCATATGCATGTTTTTGTTCATGTGAAATGTTTCTTTTTCATATTATCCATCTTTTTCTCTCTCTCTCTCACACACACACACACATAAATGGCAATCTCATTCAACACTATTGTTGCCCTGTGCAGGGACATTTGCCTACACGGCCGGTGTCGCTGACAGGTAGGTAATTGATAAGTAGAGGCCTGTTTTCAGAAAGGTCTGAGGGATGTAGTTGCATGTTTGATATGGCATCTTCTCCCATGAGCACCCAGACAAATAGCAGCCTTTTGTTCTTGCTGCTAGCCACCCATACACACATATATCAAAATGGCACCCAATGGCACAACCATTTGTTGTAAAGTGCTTGAATTTAATACAGAGGTCCCCCTCTACATAAGAATAAGGGTCATTTGTAAAACTGATGCATCAATTTTCTTATTTTTCCAAAGCATGTACACTTTACACAAAGAATGAAAAACATGCATACAAACAATTCAGTTCAACAATGTATATTCATTGTTATTTATGTTTTTATTTTTTTAATGTAGCGCATTGTTTTTGTTAGTTGGTTTTATGACAGTCCCTACTTTTGAGCGTTACGATTTCTGAATGCACCTATTTCTAGTTGCTTGCAAACCTCATGGCTATTCATATGGAATATTTACATTTCTTTTTGTTCGACTGATGTCCCTCTTGGCTTTCTGCAAATAAAATGTTTTACTTACATTTTGTTTGGTGGTTTTACAGTAATTTTTAAATGTTGTTCAAGCACTTTTTGTCAGGTTTTGTTGTTTTCAGTGTTCTAGTTCAGAACTTGCTGGCCTGGGATCAGATTAAATCGAGATCAGTCATCTTTGTGTGTGTATTAGTTGTCAGCTGGTGTTAACTGTGGCTTGCTAGCTTTGGTGAGGTAAGGGCTAAGCTGACGTGTCAGCATCCATGCAGAGGCACTGTTTGGTGTTGGAGGGTTTTGGGGGAGGGGGTATGGGATGTTACCCATAGCAAACAGCTTCCTTAAGGGGAAGATCTGTCTGAAATTAGCCCTGTCACCCCTGGGAGACATGGATGTGAGGATGGGATAAGCAATCCTGATAAAGAAAGGATCTTTCACACACAAACATGCATCCACAGACTTGCAGTTCTGTATACCAGGCATCCAAAATCATGAAATCCTTCAGCGCACAGAGCCAAACCCCCGCAGGGCTAGTCGAACAACCCAACATAAAATCTGTCCACCTATCACTCGCAGTTCTCACCTACAGCTTAACACCCCCACATTGTACACACACACACACCACTCATACATATGCACAAGCAAATCCTCTCAGTAACAACACACACTCACTGTTGTACCAAAAGTGTGGGCAGGTGCTCACCTCACAGGCACATGTGCGTTCTAGCTGCAAGGAAATTGCTGCCTCCAGCTACGTCTTTGTTTGACCCTGGGGGCCAACCGCCTGCCGCGTCGCTACCTCCAGCCACCCAACTGTAAAATTATATCCACAGACAGTCAGAGAGACAGTGACGGGGCCTGACATTGCACTGGCCTGAGACTGCAGCCGGGAATCAGCCCTAACATGCTCGAGCTAAAGCACCCGGTGGTTCGCAGCATGAGGGAAACGAGAGCCGTACATCAGGACTGGAGAGTGCTTATTACACAACACTTAGAGAGATGCAGTTCACACACTCACAGAAGCACTCACAGGCGACCTGATGCATACGGCGCTGATCTCACACACTTACACTCAGAGAAAGCACTTATTCACAAGAACATATACACTAGGACACTAATGCATATACGCACACTCATAAATACCTACATGCTCTTCACTCCGCCAAACCTTGCATACTCAAGCTAAGGGAGAATGTGCATATGTGGTGATGAAGATGATGATGAGGCTAGATTCTCAGCCACTCATTCCTCATGTCTGAACACACAGATGGATGACCTTCTCCACAGAGAGAATAGAGACTTTATGGGACATGCTGTATGTATATTTGTTTCCTAAGTGAACAATGAAGAGTTTTATGTGCTTTCATCTAAACTCAGAAAGCGAATAAGAGAGTGGAAATAAGAAACCTGCAGATGCAGGATGGCAGTGATGGGATGCACCTTCCGAATATGTAACATCTAATTCCTGCAGAAGGCAATTAGAGCTCGCCCAATTATTGTGCTGTGTTATAGATAGCAGCTGTCCTAACGAAGGCTGGAGTTTGGATTCTGACAGCAGTGGCTCTCCCCACTGCATCTCTCTGGGGACATGAGCAGCCATGGAAGCAAAATAGCCAGACCTGCATGTAGATATGAGTAGGCTAAAGTGTCTCTCTCTCTTTCTGTCTCACACACATACACACTGACATACATACTCATACATATAGAGTGCATTCTGCTTTTAGTCAGAGCAAGAGAACAATTTAAAACTCAAAAGCCTGCCTCATTGAATCAAATCCTGCTTAAAATTCCACTGCTTCTGAGCTGCAAACGCTTCAGTGAAATATATAACATGCTGGCCACTGTCACCATTATCGTGACTGACACAGAAAATGTCAATGCCAATGATCACAGCGGTTAGATACACCACTGGAAAAAAAAACACCTCATCAGCTAAATGGTCCACAATATTTTCTCTTGTAGAAGTCTAAACCAATAGTTCTTAACTGGTGGATTGTAACCCAAAAATTGGTTGTTCTTGCTTGTTGATGTCAAAAGTCATCAAACTCTAGAGTAGTTTGGTGCAGATTTGTCTGTCAAATCAGATAGTTTGCATTCAATCATCCTGTGTTTTGAGTGGCAAGTTATTGGCTACCGATATTATAGATTATTAAATTATTTTAATATAATATTCTAAAATTATTATTTTTATTATGTAATAATAATCTATTAAAATATTTTGTTATTAGATAATAAATAATTATGTTATTGTGATTATTATTAATTATGCTTTTTGAAATGACTGATTTTAGTGATTTTATTTAGATTTTTTTATGGTAAACAATTTTGGTACTATGTTGGGTCACCATTTGATGTCAAATCTAGGTCTTGATGCAAAACCGTTGTTTTCTTCCCCTAATAAAATTAACAATACATTTTGTTCTAGAAATGATAGTGTGTAGCTGTCTGACTTAAGTTGTCCCAAGTGTCTCTAGAAAAAGATGGAGAGAGTGAATGAGATGGAGAAATGACTACTTAGCTTGACAGGGGTCTTGTCGAGTGCATCTGTCTCACCTCCTTCTTCCTCATTTCTTCTTTTCTACCTTCCCCCCCACTTCCAAACCTCTTGTTGTTGTTTTTTTCTTTCTTTCTTTCTTTCCTTCCTTTTTTCTTTTTCTTTCTTTCTTTCTTTCTTTCTTTCTTTCATTTTCTCCCTCTTTCTCATTCATTTTCTCACACTTCGTCCCTTCCTCAGCTGCCTTTCGCTCTCTCACCCCTCTCTTCCTCTGACGGGGGGCATAAATCATCGTGCTGTCAGCGAGGCTTGCTGGATTATGCAACGCCGCCATTCATTTAGAGCCTGAGGAGAGGACCCGTCTGAGACCACCCTCCACCCACCACGTTCCCCCACTCTTGCCTCCCCAAAATAGAGAGCCAGCATCTTAAAGAGTGCTCTCAGGGGGGTGATATCATTATGCAGTCTCTCTCTCTCTCTCTCTCTCTCTCTCTCTCTCTCTCTCTCTCTCTCTCTCTCTCTCTCTCTGTAGTTTGCCCTACTTTATTCCTAGATAGCGCCTCTGTGTGTGCTTTTAAATGTCAGCATGGCAACTCTTTCTCACTGCTGGTTTGTTTTTCTTCCAGTGTGCGATTGTGTTACACCAGTTCGAGGTCCGACCCATCTCTTCATTAAAGAACAAACTGTTGTCAAGCATATCACAAGACTAATTCACTGCTAGATATGTGGCTAACTCAGTTCCTGTAATATATAAAACAGACAGAAAAAATAAAAAATAATTACAGACAGAAAAATCATTGTGAACAGCACTGATGATATACCAGTACACTCTTAGATAATAAAACTTCCAAAAGTTGATTTTCACAGCAATGCCACAGAAAAGAACCATTCTGGGTTTCCAAAATGTCTATGTCATTTAATTATATAAAATAATTATATAACATAGACCGTAACGTGGTTTTGGTCTAACTTCTAAGTATGAAATGTCACTCAAAAGAAGACTTTTGCCTCTTCATCATGAAGAAGAAGTGTGCACCAGAGACAGTCACGCTCTTCAGAACGGAGCCATTTGAATATCATGACAGCCTCATTATAGTGTCATAACTGACTGGCAGGCCTTGCTTGATAGAGCTAGTGATGTGTATCACAGCACACACCTTCCTCCTGTACTCACTGCACGTGCTTCAAGGGTTGAAAGCATGCTTCACATGAAATAACCCTGCGTGGGTCATTTGGGAGTTGTCTGACTGTCCTATCTACTGAACCTGCTTAAAAACCCAAACTACTGGCCATAGAACACCTCTCCAGGTTGGGTCTGGGAATGAAACAGCTGGGTTAGTTACCCTCCATCCCCCTTATCTTGCCCTCCTCTCTCTCCCCCGACCCTCTCTTACTGTTTAGCAGATCCCTTCTGGCACTGCCTAAAACGACACACATAATTAGGGCATTAACTCCTCTTAATTGCTGAGAGGTTTCTCTTTTTTCCGTGCAGAGACAGAAAGGTCATCGTTGTGCCTTTTCCACCTCCTCTCTAGCAGCAACAGAAGGCACAGTAGCGCAAATCCCTCCTCGGCTCCTTCCTCGATTCTCCCCTGTCATCGCTCTTCCCTCCCCTCCAATCCCTCTGTTCTCATGCTCCCTGGTTGTTCGACATCTTTAGGCATTCAAGTAACCCACAGAGGATTGGTGGAAGTCCCTGCGCTGAATTGGAGGCAGAATGAGCATTGTATGTTTGGACCCCAGCCAGGCAGGGGGAAGATTTTACATGCTGCTGACTTTGGAGGACTCTTCCCATCCTCCTCCTCCTCCACTCATGCATTTCCCAGTTTGCCACAGCCACTTGTGGGCAGAGGGACAGCTGGAGGTCTGTGCTCTTTCGTTTTCCATACAGAGCACCAGGGACACTTTGCTGACACTTAATAAATTAAGATTTTTCCCAGAAGGCAGCTGCTTGGCACGTCCATGGCAGATATTCACATAATTAGGTGATGTATACATACAGCAGCCACAAAAAAGTACTTGGACAATGTAGCCAAACTTAAGGAATGAATGCATTTGCATTAGATGAAACATCAAACCAAGTGCCATTTATGTGAAAGAAGTATAGCACATTTTTCAAGAAATTTTCAAATAGAAATTCAAGAAATTTACAAAAACAAATAAGTTTTACATGATTAAACAATAATTATTTAAAACTAAGACATCACTTCTACAAAAACTTCTGGTATAATTTGTTTTCAGATGCCACTTGATTTTAGATTTTGTTTATAGTGCAATAAAGTGCATACATTAAGTGTGACTTAAGTGTCCATATACCTTGTGGGTCTTCTGTACATTCAAATGCAAACAAATGCAAATTTGGGTTCTTCACTCTCAGCAACCTGAGAAACCTGTGGCTGAATCACCATATGAACTCCAGTGGTATACGTTTGGTAAACAGCAGTGTAGCATCATATCAGAGAGGATATTTTAAAGTGCTTCCTGCGGAGCACAGTAAATATGAGCGCTGTGAATGTGTTCCAGTCCACACAGGCCTGGCAGACACTGTTGAAGCGAGGGCCTTCGATTGAGCCTATAATTGAGTGGCTCGGCAATAGAGTCTGGACTGCTTCCAACATTCAGCATGTCCCTCATCACAAGTGCCTGAAGCCCACCACCCGCAATCCCAGAGAACGCCTCCGCTGGGATGCATATGCGGCTGCCTTGTCCAGCACCTGCTGACCTTTTAATGGCTCTATATGGGCTCTTGCAACCACACCAATCATGCAGCTGCCCGACTGTCATAACAATGCAACAGTAACATATCGTTTTGAATGATGTGGCTCAATCAGCGCTCTGTACAGTGCAGTGGGCCATGGCCGCAGGCAGCAATTTGCTTGCGCTGACTCTCTCCAACTGCTTTGTTTTGGTAATTTGTGACCAATTTCCTTACTGGGCTTCACTTGTGAATGAAGGGACAAGTCGGACTGGGCTCTTGGCTTCTCCGGTTCTGCACCGCTGCCTGCAGACGGTGGTTTTTTTTGCATAGACAGACCATGCTGAGCCCACAGACTGTGCTTTCCCAGCCGACCAGGCTGATTTGGTTGCAGGGCAGGGTCTGGAATTTGGCAGGGGCCTGATGCCTGCACAGCTGGTGCAGTGAGAACGTCCTTATTTCTTTATGTCAGGAAGCAGGCCAGTAGCATTGCTACAACCCAATCGCAGCCTTTTTACCCTCGCAAGGCTGAGAGCATCATCATCTCTGTCCTGATTATCTTCACATATTGGGAACTAACACCTTAAACACACACATACGAGGCATGTGATATCGTCATAATCTGTCAATCCATGTGGACTAGTGCGATTGAGCAGGAGAACATCTATGTGGAAGGCAGGGAAGATGTTTTAAATGACAGACCATTCTTGTATGAGCCCTGAGGTGAGGCTGGGGAGGCTAAATTTGGTGCAGTGTGGAACTGTTGTCTTTGAGAGGCTTGATAATAGTAATCTATGAATGACAGGAGAAGTCTTGAATACGGCAAGGCAAACATTTGTATGCACTCAGGATGAAATGCGTTTCACCACTCTAGATGCTGTATTATTACTCCCAAACCTACAGAATTAAGCGTACACTTCAGTAGTCTTTGGACTTATTCAGACTTCCTCATGCAGCTGATGCATTCTGGGAAATCAAATCACACTTTATTTACACACTTCAGGTCCATTGGTACAAATCTTCTACTGTGAATCCTTAACAAATTCATGACGACACATTTGCCGCCATATCTGTTTCTTTATAAGTGCACGACAACACAACAACGCAAGTCTAATTAGCATGAGTGTCAGCATGTACAAAAGCAATTGTGTAATTTGCTGTAAAATAGGTCACAGGCATTGAAACAAAGTATTATAAATGTATTTCTGTCCAGAGGTTTGTTACCACCAGGCACATCAGTACGCATCTGTTAATTTCTCATCCAAAAATAGTGTAGAAATGACCTGCTTAGTTTGATGCAGGGTGTTAATCTATCAGCGATATCCCCACAGATCTGCCCGTTGTTGTTGTTAGAAATGTTTTTTATCTTGCTTTTCTTTTCTATTTTCTGTGTGGTTTCCATTTAGCAGGTAGTTGTCTTCAAAGTGAAGAACTGAACCTGCAGATTATGTGATAGCAGACCACGTATTTATCAACTATTATACCAACAACAAACAAAAAATATATTATTAATAATCTACTAGTAAAAAACTCCACAAAACACAACATACAGTACTTGTCTTGAATGAGGAAAAGCACTGGTTTCACGACTCTCTACTGTGCACACACACAAGCATGCTTACAAACAGGAGTATTATCCTCTCCCGGTACCCCAGGCTGTCCGGCACAGAGCTGTTAAAGCACTGATATGACTGACAGATGAAGTTTCTTTAGAAGAGTGTATTTCAGTGGGTCATACCCCTGTCACTTAACCGTAAACCCACACCACACTTACATTTCCTGTGTTCACCTCACCTAAATGTCTCACAAAACCCACACACACAAATAGCACAGACAGTCAACAAAGGTTTTTATTTTTATTTTATTTTTTATATATATATTGTGAGTGTTCATGTCTGCATTTAAAAGACACTATCATGATCATGTGCAATGAGTCAGTGCAGCCCTTACTATGTGCAATGGAAAATTAATGTGAGCTGATTGCAAAGCATTTCATTTACTCATTGTCTTTAAATTGCTTTGGGCTAATTTCACAAGGCCTAAGTGCTGATGAGGTGAATTTGACACATTGAATTTGAACAATATCTTCAGATATTTTCAGAGTGGTGATGTGGAAGGTGAGATGAAACACTATCTTTTTTTCTTCTTTTTATTTCATTCCCATCATTCAAAACCTTAATATGTAATGCATATAGTGGGGACCAAATGTCTGAGACCATTGCATGCTTTTATAATTTATTATTTTTAATTGTTATAATTTTATTTATTGATTATTATTATTATTATTATTATTATTATTATTATTATTATTATTATTATTATTATTTAAGGTCAATCACAAAAAAAATATATATATAAAATTATATAAATTGTAAAATGAAAATAATACTACATATTTTTATGTGTGTAACTAACTCTAGCACTCTCTATTCTAATTCTGTTTTTTTAAATAGACTTGCACTCTATTAGTTTATGAACTGCTTTATGTATATATATATATATATATATATATATATATATCTATATATATATATATATATATATATAAAACTTATATATATGATATATATATTATATATACTGTGTTAAGCTAATACATGTACTGTGTTAACCGAGCTTGTCACTTGCATATCTTTTGCTCTCTTGTTGATTTTGACACACACACACACACCACACACATATATATATATATAATATATATATATATATATATATATATATATATATATATATATATATATATATATATATAGATATATATATCAATTTTCTTTCTTTTTTTTCGTGTGTGTGTGTGTTTTCTTGGCTGTTATTGTGTTATGTCATATTTAGGTTTTGATGATATGGACACATATAATACGTTCATATTCTAAATACCAATTATGTACTGTGGAAAAAAAGAACGCAGAAAAGGCTCAGATGCATGTTCTGTCGTTTGAAGGGTTGAATGAACACACTGGGCATGGTGAAGTGGCAATTACCCACTCATCTCCCACTGACTGACCTGAAGCAACCTGCAGGCCGCTTGCAGCTCGTCCCTCCTTCCTACAACATCATCAGTTTCCCCACTGGCCCATATTAACCAGCATGGCCCTGCCCCAGCACCATCCCGTGCTCTGCTCTAATGCAATCTCCCCCATCGGATGGCCACCATCACCCACTGCCTTGCAGCACTCACGCCCTTCCATAGTGACACATACCGTCTCATTCTCACAACTCCTGATAGATGATGACCCGCCATGAAAATCTGTCTGTTCCGGTCATGTTGAAAGCTTAAAAACGTTTACTCATTTTTGAAGTAGACACTTTTTTCAGCCTCCTTTTTTGGATGATTCATTGTGTATGTGTACAAGGTATGTGTGGAAAGTGTATCTGCGTGGTTTGTGGTCTATTAGTGTCTATTAGCATCTATTAGTGTTCAACACCTAAAGGTTAATTTTATTACCTTCTTCCCCATCATATATCCCTGCTCAACATCTAAACCTCTACAAGTCTTCCACCCTCAGAAGACACCCACTTTCTATTATTATGATGTATCAGAAGCCCTCCATGTGATCAGTGAGGCCGAGAGGAGCGCTAGCACAGCAGGGAATGTCGTTCCATGTGAAAGTGTCTGAATGCAGCAGCAGAGGGCTCAGCCTGAGACACACGACTGATGAGACTTTAATTAGATCATTTAGAGGCGAGGAATTGTTCAGGCAGAGAGAGGCCTTGTTAATGCAGGCATACAGCTCACTAAGTAGTTTTTTCCTTGGCACTGATTTTCCTCAGGTAATAACCAAGCACACCGCACACAAATACAATGGAGCTTTAGAACAGAGTCTATCTATGCATCCATCCATCCATCTGTCCATTTGTGCCATCAGTTTGACATGTTTGGCTGACAAATTAAAATATATATTTTTTACAATATGAAAAATTCATAGATATACATTTCTTTCTTTTTCATTAGTATTATTATTATTAAATACTGTTACATTCTATTATTATCAGGCTGATATTGGAAGCAGAGGATTTCAGGACATTTTTTCCATTTTTAAAAAGGTAAAATATTCATAATACTTTATGAATATTATTATAGATAGATAGATAGATAGATAGATAGATAGATAGATAGAAATACTATGAAAGAATGTGGAAAAAATAGGGAGAAAGAAAGAAAATGTGATATTTTGTAGGTGAATCCAAGCAAGCTGTGACGTCAAGAATAGACAACGTGGTTGCCACGTCAAATCACAAATTATATTGTACTTTGACAGATTGTTCCCTTGCTTTAAAAGTGCAGTTACATCTCATTTGTCACTGTTTGATCTGTAAGTGTGGCTACAGGAAAGGAAGGCCCTCCATCTTTCCAGCAATTTAATGGCTAGGAGACGGACAACGGCCGACAGCCACCTGCCCACAGACCGCAGCGCTGATCTGTTCTCATTTACTCCACCATCAGGCCAGATAAAGGCAAAAATCGCTCCTTTTGATCCCACAATGCTGGCCACCACCTCCCCTGTCCAATATCTCACCCCTACACACCCGTGTGCTATTAACATCTTATTCTGCCTTGGCTTTTGCCCACCATTGCTCCCCTCAAAATATTTAACTCACAGACATACTTTATGCACAATTATGCTCCTTGATTTTGAATTGATGCATTTTTCTCCAAAGCCCTGTTCAGAAGGAACTTGTTCTCCCTGGTAAATTTGTGTTTCACAGACATACTTTATGACTTAAATCCTGTTCCAATTAAACATATCTATAATTTTCTTGCATAACCTTGGTAAAAATAATGGAGCAAATTCGGCTAACTCGTGTGTCCTCTGAGAACTACCCGGTCGGGATAGCTATGTCTCTGAATGATATTTAATTCTTTTCCCTCCACTACTGTTGAATAGCATAACTAAAGCTAAATTTCTCATTGCAGTGCCTGGTACATCTTTGTTTGTTTGATATTTATTTCTTTTTACTTTCTATTTATTTTCTTTTTACTTTTTTGTGGCTTCATTCACATAATTTTATTCTGCTTTTTTTCACGTATTCATTCATTATTATCATTATAATTTATTATTATTATTGGTATTAGCAGATAGAAGAAACATGATATCAGCACTTAATATTTCAATTGAAATAGTTTACTTGGCGGTTAAGTTCGAATGCTTTTTTTGATACTTTATACTTTATAGGTATTTGATTATTTATTTAATGTTATTGATTATTAATATTATTATTTGTCTATTCATTCACATAGATTTATTTATTTATTTATTTATTTATTTTTTGCTTTCATTCAAATTTATGTACAAATAAAATAATAATAAATTATTATTATTAGTAGTAGTAGTAGTAGTAGTAGTATATAAAATCCTCATACAGGGTTGTAGACATCAAGGGTTTTAGTCCAGAAAAAGACATGGGCCAAGGGGGGCATGTAAAGATGTTGAAAGAGTCTCAGTCCATTGTGTGGTGTTAATTTGCTCTGCTCTGCTTGCTCCTGGGCAGACCGGAGGCCTGGGTAAATTCAGTTTGAACACGGCACATTGTCTAAACATATCGGCCTGCCAATCAGTCACCCCGAGCCCTGATAAGAGCCGTCTTGTATTATTGAATCAACAATAGGGCGGCTCTGCCGGCAGGAAGATAACACACGCTTATTTCTCTTTAAGTCTCGGCAGAAGAAAGGCGCTGTCCACATCCACCTCATATAACTGCCTCAATTACCATAAAAACCACTGCCGTGCCCAACCTCACACATGCCTCTGCTGCTGTGAAGGAGCCCGCTGTACGTGTCTGTGTGTGTGTGGAGGGAGAGGGCCATAAGATAGTACTGTGTTTCCAATTATCAATTTCAACATTTCAATCATTTGGATGACATTCCATCAGCGCTCACCACCCCCCTAAAATTTCAGTGTCCTTTATACTGGGGATCCTGGATGAAAGATTGGTCATATTAAAATTGTGCTCAGCTCTGAACAGCCATGACTCGATAACCAATAATAGCTTTACACAAGTGACACTGTTCCACTCACAAACGTCTTTTCCATTGCTCCAGTTGTGTTTTTCCCCTCACAAAGCAAGCAAAAACATGTCAATTTGACCTAGACGTCGACATCCCCCCCCCACCATTTGAAGTGGGAAATCCAATGGTGATCCAATCAGAATTGATTCCAATATCAGCAGTCAGCAATATTACTCCGCCCCAAAATGATCGCCGTTCATCACTTTGTCTATTAAGTCAGCCAAGCATTTGGCAGGTTAGCAACAAAGCCCAGAAAGAGATGCAGCCAGCCACGACTAGACTTTCTGTGCCGAAATATTACACTGAATTTGTCCACATCAGTCAATGCCCACTCACTAGCTTCGGCCCACTGCAGTCACATATCCAGGGCACCTGCAGTTCGCTTCTCTCTCGTTCTCAATTTAAGTAGTGTTGAGAATGTACAGGGCATGACACAATAATTAAAGTAAGTAGATAGCTCAGTAATTCTCTCCAGATTTTCTGCAGACAATAAGCAGGGCTCCCCCTCTAATATCTCTTTATTTTCTCTGTGCATCTCCTTTTTCTCCAGCTCTGGATCTGCCTGTGTGTAGGGAGAGGCAGCCATGCACCGGACACATTTCATTAGGATCACCCACTCCTGCTCCTCTTTTAATATTTGAAGGCTCATTTGTTAAGTGGGAATGGTCTTTTCTCCTTGTCTTTTTCCCCCCTTTTTTGGG